>NC_142072.1:4862500-4985000 GCF_059756535.1 Pantherophis guttatus
TGATTGGGAGGAAATGGGGATTTTGCAGTAACCTTCCCCTGGAGTGGGGTGGGAATGCAGATTTTACAGTATCCTTCCCCTGCCATGCCCACCAAGCCAAGCCACACCCACCAAGCCACGCCCACAAAACCGGTAGTAAAAAAGTTTGAAACCCACCATTGCCACAGATGTTTAGGAGAGAAAGGCATCCAGCTGTTTTAAGGCTCCACCGGTTCTGTCGAATGTTGCAATGGAACTGAATCTACTAAGGAGGGTCTATCCGGGTCAATGATTGCCTGAAGGAGTCACCGATGCTAAGGAGAAGAGGACCATAGATAGTTCTCCCATTAGAGTTCATTCTTTCTGGCGCCCCCACATAATTCTAAGAAAAATGGACAGCTAAGTAGGAAACATGATTACTGCCCATATTTAACAGGTTCCTGAGCCAAAACCTCTCTGGATTCCATTCCATGCCGGGGAAGGCAGAAGCAAAATATTGGAGATGAAATGAACAAAGGAAAACAAACAGCAGATTTCAATGAAATGGCAAACAGGTGAAAAATGTTTTACAGGTAGCTCTTGACTTATTGTGTAGTGACCATTCCAAGTTACAATGGCACCGAAAAAAGGGACTTTTCCACACTTACAACTTGTTGCAGCATCCCCGTGGTCACAATTTGGACACTTGACAATTGGAATGTATTTGTGACCGTTGCAATGTTCCGGGGGTCATGTGCCCACTTTTTGCAAGCTTCTGACAACCATGTTACTAGCGTGGTGCATTAACCACTAGACCAAACTGGCTATAATGGATATATTGAAAAAGACCGTAGACATCATCACTGGAAGAAATGACTTTTATGTCAGTGGTGGGATTCACCGGTTGTAGCAACCGGTTCGCTTCGCGTGCTCTCCGGAGGCCGGAAATGGGCCCGTTTCCGGATTTCCGGTACTTCCGGTACTTCCGGTAGGCCCATTTTTTGCCCTCCCCAGGTTCCAGAGGCTTTCCTGGAGCCTCCAGGAGGGTGAAAACGGCCTCCTCCGGGCACCGCGTGGAGACTCCTGAGAGGGGAGGGGCAGGTGGGGTGAGCCACTCCTTGGAACAACTGGTTCGGCAAACCAGATTAAAATTAACATCCGGTTTGCCCAAACTGGTCCGAATGGGCTGAATCCCATCCCTGAATTCTTCCAGTGACAATGGAGAACTGAAGTCAATATCCATGGATATAAAGAAGAGGTTGAGACTCTAGAAAGAGTGCAGAGAAGAGCGACAAAGTTGATTAGGGGACTGGAGGCTAAATGCTATGAAGAACTTAGAATGAAGGAATTGGGTATATCTAAGTTTAACGAAAAGAAGACTATAAGGGGACACGATAGCAATGTTGCAATTTTTGAGGGGCTGCCACAAAGAAGAGGGAGGGGGGGGGGTCAGCCTCTTCTCCAAAGCACCTGAAGGCAGGGCAAGAAGCAGCAGATGGAAACTAACCAAGGAGAAAAACAACCTAGAAATAAGGGGGGAAAAAAATTGGACAATTAGAACAATTAGCCAGCGAATGGCTTGCCTCGAGAAGTTGTGAGGGCCCCAAAACTGGAGATTTTTTAGAAGAGACTGGACAATCGCTTGTCTGAAATGGTATAGGGCAGTGATGGCTAAACTTTTTGCCATCGTGTGCCAAAAGCAGGGGGAGTATGGGGGGGCCACTCACCCGCGTGCCCACAGCCATAATTCTACGTACCCCGCCCCCTGCACATGCATGCATGACCCTCCCCCCGCGCTCCACCTGCTTTTGGCATGCGATGGCACGGTGGGCCCGTTTTTCGCCCTCCCCAGGCTCCTAGAAAGGCTCTGGAGCCTGGGGAGGGTGAAAATGGCCTTCCCCACCCCCATGGAGGCCCTCCAGAGGCCGGAAATGGGGCGTTTGCCAAATTTCCGGCCTCTAGAGGGTCTCCGGAGGGGGGGGGAGTAGGGAAGGCCATTTTTGCCCTCCCCAGTCTCCTAGAAAGGCTCTGGAACCTGGGGAAAGCAAAAAATGGGCCTTCCCCACCCTCCCGATGCCCTCCGGAGGCTGGAAACAGCCTGTTTCCCTTCTTCTGGTAGCCCAGAAGGCCCAAAAATCAGGTGGCGGGAGCTGAGCTCGCGTGCCCACCGATAGGGCACCGAATGCCACCTGTGGCACGCGTGCCATAGGTTCACCATCACGGGTATAGGGGCTCCTGCTCGAACAGGGGGTTGGACTAGAAGACCTCCAAGATCCCTTCCAACTCTGTTATTCTGTTATTCCATCAGACAGCTGCCACTGAAATTCTAGCTTAGAAGGCCAGTGAGTTTATCCCAAACAAGGACTTCCTAGCCACGTTCTTCTATCTCAGGGGTCGGCAACCTTAAACACTCAAAGAGCCACAAAGGTCTTAACCAGAAGCCCCCGTTCAATTCTGGAGCCGACCAGATGTCCGGTTCCCCCATCATAGTCTCCTCTTAGCACGGCATCCTTTTTCCTCTACCTGTCCTAACCGAAAGCCCTATCGATTGTGGAGCCGACCAGCAACAGGGAGCCGCAGCAGAGGGATGAAAGAGCCACATGCGGCTCCAGAGTCGCGGATTGCTGACCCCTGTTCTATCTTATCTACACCTAACTTTAGACTTGTTCACTCTCATTCAGAGTTACTAAAGACTGAGAAGGCCAAAGAATGGAGGCCTTTGAACTCTGGTGCTGGAGAAGACTCCTGCGAGTCGCTTGGACTGCAAGGCGATCAAACCGGTCAGTCCTAGAGGAGATCAACCCTGACCGCTCTTTAGAAGGCCAGATCCTGAAGAGGAAACTCAAATCCTTTGGCCGCATAATGAGGAGGAAGGACTCCCTGGAGAAGAGCCTAATGCTGGGAACGATGGAGGGCAAAAGAAGAAGGGGACGGCAGAGAACGAGGTGGCTGGATGGAGTCACTGAAGCAGTCGGCGTGAGCTTAAATGGACTCCGGGGGATGGCAGAGGACAGGAAGGCCTGGAGGAACGTTGTCCATGGGGTCGCGATGGGTCGGACACGACTCCGCGACTAACAACAATAACAAGCACCCTACAGCCCTGAGTTGTGAGCGACTGAAAATGAGTGGCTCCATATCTTTCCTTAAATTTCCTTTCTCGGTGTGTTGCGCCATCGAAAGCACAATAGTTTACGTCTTGCAAGTATATCTCTTGGCTAACTCAAGGAGTATGTCGCGTATCCCCCTTGCAGGTTGAGAGAAAAGACCCCATGGGGAAGGACTTCTTCCAGCCTTACCGGGCTCGGTCAGCGTGCTGAATCGTCGGTCATTCCCAAGAGTGAGGGAGCATTGGGGAAAGCTGGAAGCAAGGAACAACCCCCCCCACATCCACCCCACCCCCCCTAACTGGTTATGTTGAGAGGTCAGAGGATCCTGTAATATCTCAGACTGCAATCACTTGGCTATTTGCCTGTCACCGTAGCCATCAAGCTCAGCTATCAACACAGCAATTGCCTTTCTCTGTCCCTGTTTCCATATCGCTCTATTTCCCTCACCTCTTTTTATTTATTTATTTTTATTTTTTTTTTCTCTTTTCTTTTCAGATTCCCCTCCTCAATCCCTCTTTCCTTCAATCTGTCTCCTGGGTGCCATAATTCTAGCCACCAACATGTCTCGTTCGCTCCTTTCAATTGGGCAGTTCAAGTGCCGCCCGAGGTACAAAGGAGCATAAAATCCCCAGCAAGCAAGCGAACAAACAAACAGACTCCGGGATGGGGGGAAAAAAAAACGACAATATAGTGGTTCGTTTTTGGTTCGTTTTTTTTGTTGCTTTCCTAAGCAGGTTAAAGTGGACACCCGGAATCAAGCCAGGGAAGTAGAGGTAGTCCTTGACTTACAACAGTTTGTTTAGTGACCGTTTGACATTACGATGGCCCTGAAAAAGGGGACTTATGACCATTTTTCACACTTGCGACCATTGTGGCATCTGTACAATCTTCTCTTCTCTTCTCTTCTCTTCTCTTCTCTTCTCTTCTCTTCTCTTCTTTCTCTTCTCTTCTTTCTTTTCTTTCTTTTCCTTCCTTCCTTCCCTCCTTCCTTTCTTCCTCCCTTTCCCTTTCTCTCTCTCTTACATACACACACACATACACACACACACACACACACACACACACAGAGGCCTCCCCATTACTAAATGGAAACCCGAATGCTCTTGCAGGTTACAGAACCTTACAGGTAGTCCTTGACTTACAACAGTTGGTTTAGTGACCGTTCGAAGTTACGACGGCCCTGAAAAAAGGGATTTATGACCATTTTTCACACTTGCGACCGTTGTGATATCTGTATGGTCTTCTTTTCTTTTCTCTTTTCTTTTCTTTTCTTTTCTTCTTTCTTTCCTTCCTTCCTTCCTTCCTTCCTTCTTTCTTTCCTTCTTTCTTTCTCTTTCTCTCTCTCGCTCTCTTTCTCTCCCTCTCATACACACACACACACACACACACACACACACACACACACACACACACAGGCCTGCCCATTGCTACATGGAAAGCCGAATGCTCTTGCAGGCTACAGAACCTTACAGGTAGTTCCCGACTTAACAACAGTTGGTTTAGTGACTGTTCGAAGTTACGACGGCCCTGAAAAAAGGGACTTATAGCCATTTTTTACACACGTATGACTGTTGCAGCATCTCTATGGTCGCATGATCAAAATTCAGACGCTTGGCCACTGACTCACATTTATGACGATTGCAGTATCCTGGGGTCATGTGATCAACTTTTGGGACTTTCTGACTAGCAAAATCAACAGGAAAGGCAGATTCACTTAACAACCATGTGTGACTAGCATAACAACTGCAGTGTTTTCCTTAACCACTGTGCCAAGAAAGGTCCCAAAATATGGCAAAATTCTCTTAAATGTGTCGCTTAGCAACAGAAATTATGAACTCCATTGAAGTCGTAAATTGGGGTCTACCTGGACTTTATTTGGCCAAGCGTGATTCATTACATATACAAGGAATTTGTCTCCATCTCACGTGACTTTTTTCAGATTTGGACTTTTGCTTCCGTGCAAAACTTCCGTGCAATCTTCGCTTTCAAAGCTCCTCTGGGCCCCATTTTATTATTTTTTTTAAAAAAAATTACCTTCATCTTGAAAAATCCTGTTTTAAGAAGGGCGCTGTTTGCAGGTTTTCTCTACTGCCATCTAGTGGTGGTAATCAGGATTAGGATTCCCCAAACCCTCTCAACCAGGTCAACTTCTCAACATGCTTAAAACCCCGGATCAGCGGAGTAACCTTGGCTGTCGCGTTTCTGTAGCTTAACATGTTGTGGAAACGATGCTTAATTGATGCCCGAATAGATTGTGTGAGGCTGGAAAAAGGGAGTAATTCATCCATTCAATTACTGTGAGCCGGTTGTTGGGATTACGGGCGCAATCTGATTTCTTGTGTCGATTTGTTCTGAATCTGCCTGCGAGCTTCAAGACGGAGTTCTCAGCGCTCCGTGTTGGAAACAGGCAAGTGCAGGTAGGCCTCAACTTACGACGATAATTGAACCCAAAATTTAGGTTGCTAAGCAAGACATGGGTTAGGTTGACATGGGCGGAGTTTTGCCCGTTTTACGACCTTACTTGCCACAGTTGTTAAGTGAACTGGTGTAGTTGTTAACTTGTTGTGGCCCGCCAGCGGCCTCCGCGGATTGTTGCTGATCCCGACGACGAGAAGTCTGGTGTGGTCCTGCGCCAGTAGCCTGTGCAGCCGGCGCTCGAGTCGGACAGCGAGGAGGCTGAAGAAGATGTGGTGCCAGAGGCGGGGATTCAGCCAGGGCCTTCAGAACCTCCAGAAGCTCCTTTAAGTGAAGAGGATGAAGAGGAGGAGCCTCTTCTCGATGCACGGGAGTGCAGAGCTGCCAAAAGGCAGGAGTGGCTCCTCAAGAGGAAGTCTCCTCGAGAGTAAGGCTTGGGGCTAATTGGCCACTCCCTTAGTCTATTTAAGAAAGGACGCAGCTTGCAACAAGCTGCAGGAAACAACTTTAGTTCGCTAATCATCGCGTTGGGATTTTCTCTGCAACCTTGCTTCTGGGCTTTCGGCCAACTCCAGTAAGACTCTGACTATCTTATCTGTGGAATTCTGGCAGGCTGTTAAGAATGCTTATTCAGTTCAGCGGTTCGAATCCCTAGTGCCACGTAACAGGGTGAGCTCCCGTTCCTTGTCCCAGCTTCTGCCAACCTAGCAGTTCGAAAGCACGTAAAAAAAAAATGCAAGTAGAAAAATAGGGAGCACCTTTGGTGGGAAGGTAACAGCGTTCCGTGTGCCTTTGGCGTTTAGTCATGCCGGCCACATGACCATGGAGACATCTTCGGACAGCTCTTCGGCTTTGAAATGGAGATGAGCACTGCCCCCTAGAGTCGGGAACGACTCGCACATATGTGTGAGGGGAACCTTTACGTTTACTTATCCATCTTCAAGTTCCTGAAGTTGAGAAACATTGGTTCAAGGACACAACACACCCGGCTGGGGGAATTCTGGGAGTTGAAGTCCACTTATCTTCAAATCACTGAGACTGAGATACATTGGTCTGGGGTCAATCATGGATGTTCCATCTTCATGATGCTCAACCGCATTTGCAAGATATCTCTGCCGAGTTCTAGAACCATATCTCTCCTCTGTGGTACCAATCCCAACCTTTCTGGTACCAGGGAATGTTTTTTTGGGCCAATAATTTTTTCCACAGGCTGGGAAGAGGAGGAACATGTAACCTAGATACTGTGCATGCACAGTTTTGTTCACCTGCCACTCACCTCCAGCTCTGCGGCCTGATCCCTAACAGGCTATGACCCAGTCTGCAGCCTGGGGATTAGGGACCACTGCTCTGTAGGACAAACAGACCCAGCAGATGGGTACCACAAGGTTCTGTCCTAGGCCCAGTATTCTTCAATATCTTCATAAACGACTTAGATGAGGGTATAGAAGGAGAACACACCAAATTTGCAGATGATACTAAGCTGGCAGGAATAGCTAACACCCTAGAACAGTGTTTCCCAAACTTGGCTATTTTAAGATGCATGGACTTCAATTCCCAGAATTCCCCAACCAGTATGCCTGGTTGAAGAATTCTGGGAGTTGAAGTCCATACATCTTCAAAGGGTCAAGTTTGGGAAACACTGCCCTAGAAGATAGTTTCAAGATCCAGATGGATCTCGACTGACTTGAACACTGGGCCCTATCTAACAAAATGAAATTCTATGTAGAGAAAAGTAAAGTCTTACACTTAGGTAAGGAAAACCAAAAGCACACATATAAACTGGGAGAAACCAAACTTAATAACAGTGACTGTGAGAGGGATCTTGGAGTCTTAGTGGACACCCAGTTAAATATGAGTGAACAGCGTGCGGCGGCAGCCAAAAAAGCCAATGCAATCCTAAATCACATTAACAGAGGGATACAATCAAGATCAAGGGAGGTACTAATACCACTCTATAAAGCCTTAGTAAGACCACACCTAGAGTACTGCATCCAGTTTTGGTCACCACACTATAAAAAAAGAAGTTGAGCCTCTAGAAAGAGTGCAGAGAAGAGCAACCAGGATGAATAGGGGACTGGGGGCTAAAACATACGATGAACGGTTGCAGGAACTGGGCATGGCTAGTCTAGTGAAGAGACGGACCAGGGGAGACAGGATAGCAGTCTTCCAATATTTGAGGGGCTGCCATAGAGAGGAGGGAGGTCAAGCTATTTTCCAAGCCACCTGAAAGCCAGACAAGGAATAATGGATGGAAACTGACTAAGGAGAGATTCAACCTGGAAATAAGGAGAAATTTTCTGATAGTGAGAACAATCAACCAATGGAACAGAAGTTGCTTTCGGAAGTTGTGGGACCAGTGGTGGGTTCTAACTGGTGTTACCACCAGTTCGCTTCACGCATGCGCTTTGTGTGCAATCGGCACACACATGCTCACTTCATTCACCCGCACGCCAGACTTGCGCTTTGCGCAAGCGCATTGGATTTCAAAACAGGTGAAGCATGGCAATCCACTCTGCCGCGCCTTTCAGCTGGGCTAAAAACGAAGGAATGAAGGTAGGTATAGTGGGAGGGCCCAGCTGACGGGTGGAGAGAACCGGTTGCTCTCACATAAACATTTCCGCTACCGGTTCTCCTGAACCGGGGAGAACCGGTAGCAACTCAACACTGGACTGGACTGGACTGCCATCTGTCAGAAATGGAGTAGGGTCTCCTGCTTGGGGAGGGTTTGGACTAGATGACCTACAAGGTCCCTTCCAACTCCGTTAATCTGTAATCTGTAAAAATCTAGATGACCGCTGGAGGCCAGCAACGGTAGACCTTGCCAGTCTCTTGCCTTCCCCATCGCGCCGACCCGACGCCACTGCGCTGCGGAGTCTCCTGGGGCAGGGAGCTGCTTCTGCTTCTGTCCCACGGCGTTTCATTTAACAAAGGAGGCGGTGGATCAATGCTGACTCCTCGCCTAAATGTGGCAGGGCCTGGCCTGCTCGGGTGTCGCTGTGCGTTGCCCTCCAGCCGACAGCTTGAGTGATGGTACACATTAAACAGTTAATCCGCCTGATTGAATGTTTGCTTCCTCCAAATTGAAACATTAAACAACAACGGAGGGAGAAGAGGCGGCGACAAATCAGTCATGAAAGATTCATTTTCTCCCGAATAATGTATCTCATGAGCTTGGAATATACAAATAGGTTGGCGCAATTGGCGGAAACCCCACCTTCTCCACACATACCCCCAACCCCCACCTGCCAAGTCGGGCGCAGGCCACCCAGGGTCCTTTGCACAACCGGCCTGGCATTCTCAGAAGGCCGACGGAAATGTAGGGAGAGAGGTCCTACTTTGTCACCTGAAGCCCCACAAGGGTCTTTTCTGCAGGCCATCCAAGGAACTGGGTGGGTTGTCCATCAGGAGACCAGGAAGACCAAGGAATAATGGCAGCTCCAAAGTGGTGGTTCCATATTTCGAAGGACTGAGGCCTGAAAGAGGAGATACCAATTGTGAAAGGGTCTCAGTGCGACTTGAGAAACCAAATAAAGGAAGTAAACGGTGTCCCTCAACATCTACACAGGGGTGGGCTTCAAAAATTTTAGCAAAGGGTTCTCTGCCCGGTTGGTGGGTGGGCGTGGCCATGGTGGGTGTGGCCTAGTCAGCCTCCTGCACCACAGCTGGGGGGGGGCGTTTTTGCCCTCCCTGGGCTCCAGAGACTTTCCTTGAGCCTCCGAGAGGGTGAAAATGGCCTCCCCAGGCTCTGGAGGCCCTCTGGAGGCCGGAAATGGGCCTGCTTCTGGCCTTCCCAAACTTCCAGTAGGCCTGTTTTTCACCCTCCCCGAGCCTCCACCCACACCCTGCACTTACCTGCATCCAAAACGGGTTGTGTGGGGACTCCTGGGAGGGGAGGGGCAGCTATACCAGGAGATTCCCCACCTCCTGCTGATTTCTCTCACATGCATTAACTTCCAGCCTTATGAAAGGACTAGAAAAAAGTCACAAATGTTAGAGAATGCGCACGAATGAGGGAAGGGTTAAGCACCCTTTCTTGCGCACTAGGTTTTCTATGGACCTGGGGAGCTAATGGACCTGGGGAGGCCGGTGCTGCTTGGAATTCTCAGCTGAAATTGGTATGTGTGAGCTCTATCAGGGTGATGCGCAGAGCACATGCATTGTCCCTTCTTATTTTCATAGTCAGAAGGTAGCCAGCTGGTCATGCAAATAATCCTGTCTCACTTCCACTTGAAAAAAAAGGTGGTATGATTTTCTCAGCAACAACACATGTTTAATCCCAAGTAAGACACATGGCAGCCTTCCAACATTTGAGGGGATGGCAACTTTTCTCAGATATTGGTGGAGCAGAGAAAAAAAAAAACCCTCTACTCTGCAATTTGTTCTGCCTTCAGCAGAGTTTCACAAAATTGGCCATTTATTTTATTTATTTATTTATTTATTTTTATTTGATTTATATGCCGCCCTTCTCTGGAGACTCAGGGTGGCTTACAATGCGTTAAGCAATAGCCTTCATACTTTTGTATATTTATACAAAGTCAGCTTATTGCCCCCACAAACTGGGTCCTCATTTTACCCACCTTAGAAAGGATGGAAGGCTGAGTCAACCTTGAGCCTGGTGAGATTTGAACTTACAGTAATTGCAGACAGCTGGTGTTAATCACAATGCTTTTAGTCTGCTGAGCCACGAGGCCCTTTATTTATTTTATTTATTTAAAGATACGTGGATTTCCGTTTCCAGAATTCCTTAGACACCATAAATGGACTTCAACTCCCAGAATTCCCCAGCCAGAATTCCCCAGCCCAGGATTTCAACTCCCACAATTCTCCAGCCAACATGGGATTTCAACTCCCAGAATTCCCCAGCCAACATGGGATTTCAATTCCCAGAATTCCCCAGCCAACATGGGATTTCAATTCCCAGAATTCCCCAGCCACCATGGATGGACTTCAACTCCCAGAATTCCCCAGCCAGCCATGGTAAATAGGCCCGTGGTTTGGTCCATTGCTGTCATTTGCGCACAGAGTTACTAAGAAATACATAGTAAGAGAAAACGGCTGAAAAGGATGGGGAGATTGGTGAGGAAGGGGCTGTTGATGGACCATTGTTTTCTGTTTCCTTGTTCGGGCTTCAGGTTGGATCTGATGTGGAAGGGGAGTCGCTGTAATAAATGAACATCTTAGTTGCCTTTAAAGTTACAGACAAGTCTTAATGATGCATCAGCTCCAAAAGGATCTCTGCGTATGCGTGTTGTACCAATAGTAAATACCAGGAAGGATTTGAGCGATGGTCCCTGTTTTGTTTATCCTCATTAAATTTAGCACTACAATTTGCTAGCTTTGCCGCGACAGCTGATTTACATGGGTACTTAATGAGATGGGGGGGTGGGAGGTGGAAAAGAGGGGAGGGAGAGAGATTGATCACGGTGTGTATATGCACAGTAGGAGAAGATGGGTCTATCAAAGCTCATTTGTACCAAGGCCTGAAATCTATGCCAGCCTTTTTCAGCCCAACCTGTGTTTAAATTTTGGGCACTTCATAGAAAAATAAAATAAAAGATTGACCTTCTTAGGGATCTCCTCTGGAGGAAAACTCAAGAATGGATGTAGATTCTTCTTATTTCTTCTTCTTCTTCTTCTTCTTCTTCTTCTTCTTCTTCTTCTTCTTCTTCTTCTTCTTCTTCTTCTTCTTCTTCTTCTTCTTTCTTCTATTTCTTCTTCTATTTCTTCTTCTACTTTCTTCTTCTTCTTCTTCCTTCTTCTTCTTCCTTCTTCTTCTCCACCTCCTTCTTTCTTTCTTTCTTTCTTCTTCTTCTTCTTCCTTCCCTCTTCTTATTTCTTCTTCTTCTTCTTCTTCTTCTTCTTCTTCTTCTTCTTCTTCTTCTTCTTCTTCTTCTTCTTCTTCTTCCTTCCCTCTTCTTCTTTCTTCTTCTTCTTCTTTCTTCTATTTCTTCTTCTATTTCTTCTTCTTCTACTTTCTTCTTCTTCTTCTTCTTCCTTCTTCTTTTTCTCCACCTTCTTTCTTTCTTTCTTCTTCTTCTTTCTTCTATTTCTTCTTCTACTTTCTTCTTCTTCTTCCTTCTTCTTCTTCTCCACCTCCTTCTTTCTTTCTTCTTCTTCTCCTTCTCCTTCTCCTTCTCCTTCTCCTTCTCCTTCTCCTTCTCCTTCTCCTCCTCCTCCTCCTCCTCCTCCTCCTCCTCCTCCTCCTCCTCCTCCTCCTCCTCCTCCTCCTCCTTCTCCTTCCACCACACAGCCACTTGTTGTCTTCTGGACAAATAGCTCATCATCACAGTGGAATCCCAATGTAATTATTGCCGATTGATTCTGCCCGGTCTCAAGGGCATAAATTGGCCAATCCATATATCCTAATCTCATTTCATATCTTACAAGGGCCTGGTGCCCATGGAGGCTGCCCAGGAGTCAAGATTGCTCCACAGATCAGCAGAAGAGGATAATCGGGATTGCTTGGGTCAAGACCAAAGTGGTTGAGAAAACTCCCACTCTGCAGCTCGTCTTCCCTTCAGCAGAGTTTCTCACAATTGGCCATTGTGAAGATATGTGGAAAGCATCGGTGGACTTCAGCTCCCCAAATTCCCCAGTCAACTTGGTTGGACTTCAACTCCCAGGACTCCCCCAGCCACCATGATTGGATCACTTCCCAGAACTCCCCAGTCATTATGATTGGACTTCAACTCCCAAAATTCCCCATCCAGCATAAGTAGGTTCCCCTCTTAGGGACTCATGGCAGGAGGCTGGCACAAATGGGCATCTGATGGACAATATGCTCCTGCCTCAGGTCATCCCAAGTTTGCTGGCCTTACAACAAGGCCTATTTGCTGAGATTTTTTTCCTCCCTCTGGACCAGTGAATGAATAATGGCCAGGAAAATAGAGAATAGCTGTGCCTATGCTTAGGGATTCCGTCAATTATTCGCGCTTTCAATGGCAAAGCAAGCAGGAATTGGCAGTCCTGTACCCCTCCGGGAAGGGAATCACTGTGGGTGCGTTGCTTAATCCTTTCTCTGCAAAAAAAAATACAAATAAGTATAGGTAGTTCTCTACTTATTTGTATTTTTTTTTTGCATAAATTCAAGTATAAGTAGTCCTGTACTTATTTGTATTTTTTGCAGAAGTACAAATAAGTACAGGTAATCCTGTAGGCCTCTATCGCTAAGCAAGACATTTCTTTTTGACGCGCTCATTTTACGACTTTTCTCGATACCGTCGCTGCAGTTGTTAAGTTAGCCACCGTGGTTCTGAAGTGACTCTGGCTTCCCCATTGAATTTGCTTGTCAGAAGGTCGCCCAAAGGGAGGAATCCCATGTTCCCCAGGACTCTGCAGCCGTCATAAATAGGAGTCCGTTGCCAAGCATTTGAATTTCGATCACGTGACCATGGGACCATGCTGCAACGGTCGTAAGAGTGAAACAGGCGTTAAGTCGCTTTTGTCAGTGCTGTGGAAAATTCAAACCGTCGCTCAGTGAAGAGTTTGTAAATCGAGGACTACCCGTGTATGAATTTGACTACCTTCATAAGGTGTTGGGATCAGCGGTGAAATCTAAAATTTGTTACTGTGGGCGTGGCTTAGTGGAGGGGGGGTAATGTGACTGGGTGGGTGTGGCCAATTTTTTCTTTTTTTTACTTTTAAAACCATTTTTTCTACAACCTCTTCGGCTGAAGAGGTTGAAAAAAAATGCTTTCAAAAGGCTCTGACGATCCCAGCTGAGTTGCCTGATCGGCAGAGGCTTTTTTAAAAAACATCTGCCGATCAGGCAACTCAGCTTGGATCGTCAGAGCCATTTAAAAGAAAAAAAGGGTTTTTTTCTTTTAAAAGGCTCTGACAATCCCAGCTGAGCCGCGTGATCATCAGAGGCTTTTTTTTCTTTTTACTTTTAAAAGCAGTTTTTGGCCGAAGAGGTTGTAGAAAAAATGCTTTTAAAAGTAAAAAAAAAAAAAAACAGCCTCTGATGATTGCGTGGCTCAGCTGGGCATTGCGGGGGCGGGGGCAGGGATTTTTGCTACCGGTTCTCCGAACCACCCGCCTCCATCGCTACCGGATTGGGCGATCTGGTCTGAACCGGGAGCATTTCATCCCTGGTTGGGATGCTTGTGATGTACGCCAGCACAAATTTGTGGTGCTGAATGCTGTTATACCTGCAGCAGGAAGGCAATTTGGAATTCTGCAGATGTCTCTGCAACTCATTTGCATGTGGCAGATTTTGAACGATATCATTCAAAGCACAAAAAACAGGCAAATCCAAGGATCAAATCTTACGCGGCCTGTGAAATTTTTGCATTTTGAGTATGCCCGGAAGATCTTTTGGCCTTTGGCGTTTGGATTTTGGCAGCCGGCAGAAAAGAAATCAAATATCTCATTGCCATCCAATATATAAATAGAATCAAGTATGGTGTGGGGGGGTTGGGGAGGGAAACTAGGCTTAAAAATATATCTTGGCATCAAAGATGGCTTTAAAATGTTTAGGGAATTGATTGAGTGACGTTTGGTGCCATCAGAATAACAGAATGACAGAGTTGGAAGGGACCTTGGAGGTCTTCTAGTCTAGCCCCCTGCTCAGGCAGGAAACCCTAGACCGGGGATGGCGAACCTATGGCACGCGTGCTACAGGTGGCACATGGAGCCCTCTCTGCGGGCGTACGAGCCGTCGTCCAGCTCAGCTCCACCACACATGCGTGCGCGCCTCCCGCCAGCCAGCTGATTTTCAGGTCTCTGGCTTGGGGGTGAGGCACATGCAGGAGACACGCACGTATGCACGGGGGGGTCTCGCCCACATGTGCGGAGGTAGGAGGGGGTCTCGCACGCATGCACAGGGCTAGGGGGATGCGGCTGGAGCAGTGCGTCTCCAATGCCAAAATGGGCCGCGGGGGTGTGTGTGGCATACACACACACACCCGGCGGCCTGTTTTTGGTCCCAGGAGGCTTCAGGGAGGCCTGCCAGGCCCAAAACGGGCCGCGGGGGGGGTGTTCGTGCACGTATGCGCAGAGAGCAGGGGTGAAATGCTCCCGGTTCGGACTGGATCGCCCGATCCAGTAGTGATGGAGGTGGGTGGTTCAGAGAACTGGTAGCAAAAATCCCTGCCTACCCCCCCCCCCGCCCCCAATTGCCCAGCTGAGCCTCTGACGATCAGGCAAGTCAGCTGGGATCGTCAGAGGCTTTTAAAAGCATTTTTTTTACAATCTCTTCAGCCGAAGAGCAGAGAGGATGGGGGGAGCATGGGGGATCATGCACGCCTGCACAGAGAGGGTGGGGGGAGCTTGGGTGGGTCGCACGCATGCACAGGGGGCATGGCGGGTGGAGGTATTGCATTATGGGTGTGGCACGTGCACGCATAACCCCCTCCCCCCCGCATTCCCCCCGCTTTTGGCACATGACGGCAAAAAGTTTAGCCATCACTGCCCTAGACCATTTCAGACAAATGGTTGTCCAATCTCTTCTTAAAAACCTCCAGTGTTGGAGCACCCACAATTTCTGGTGGCAAGCAGTTCCACTGGTTAATTGTTCTCACTGTCAGGAAATTTCTCCTTAGTTCAGGTTGCTTCTCTCCTTGGTTAGTTTCCATCCGTTGCTTCCTGTCAACTTTTAATGACCACATAGATGGATTTTCTCTGGGCGCTTCGTGTTCAGCCTGGACTTTCAGATCTTCTAATAATGCCCGTCTTGCTGTCGGGCATCCCCCTGGTCACATGATCAAAATTCAGACCCTCGGCCACTGACTCATCTTTATGACGGTCGCAGCGTCCCCGGGGGGGGGTCATGTGATCCGCTTTGGCGACCTTCTGACCAGCGAAGTCACAATGGGGAAGCCTGATTCACTTAACAACCGTGTGACTCACTTAATAACGGCAGTGATTCGCTTAACAACGGTGGCAAGAGAACTCATTGAACAAAATTCTCACTCAGCGACACAAATCTTGGCCTCAGCGGTGGTCGTAAGTCGAGAACTACCTGCAAGTTCCAAAAATTCTGGAGAACTTTTGTGGTTCCTGGTGAAACTTTCTCGGAGGAAAACCTCTGTGTGTCTCATATGTGAATTTCCAGGATGTTCGGCTGTTCCCTGTTGGAAGCAGAATGCTAGATTAACGGAGCCCAGGCTGCATCCAATCAGAGGCTCCTTAATTTTATTTTATTATTTTTTTAAAACCATCTGACTTCTTTCCATCAACACAAAGATTGGCAGCTCCCACACGAAGAAGTACAAGCAGCCCGGCTGAAGGTGGCATGCTGTTGAGCCATCTGCTCTCTTCGAAAAGCAATCAGAACGATGGTACCGCTTTTCGGATTCAGCCCTCTCCGTGGAGCCTTGTCTGGGTCAATCACGGCAAGGTTTCTGATTGTGACAAATCAACAGCACTTGCAAAAAGCCCATTCTCTGAAAACGCAAGTCCCAGGTTTGTAAAGGTAAAGGTTCCCCTTGCACATATGTGCTAGTTGTTCCCGACTCTAGGGGGCGGTGCTCATCTCCGTTTCGAAGCCGAAGAGCCAGCACTGTCCGAAGACGTCTCTGTGGTCATGTGGCCGGCATGACTCAACGCCAAAGGCGCACAGAACGCTGTTATCTTCCCACCAAAGGTGGTCCCTATTTTTCCACTTGCATTTTTTACCTGCTTTCGAACTGCTAGGTTGGCAGAAGCTGGAACAAGTCACGGGAGCTCACCCCGTTACGCGGCACTAGGGATTTGAACCGCTGAACTGCCGAACTTTGTGATCCACAAGCTCAATGTCTTAGCCACTGAGCCACCAAGTCGAAAGGAAAGAAAGGAAAGGAAAGGAAAGGAAGTCAGAGAAGGGAAGGGAAGGGAAGGGAAGGGAAGGGAAGGAAGAAGTGGGAAGGGAAGGAAGTAAGGGAAGGGAAAAGAAGGAAGGGAAGGGAAGGGAAGGGAAGGGAAGGGAAGGAAGTCAGGGAAGGAAGAAGTGGGAAGGGGAGGAAGTAAGGGAAGAGAAAGGAAGGAAACAAGGGAAGGGAAGGGGAAAGGAAGGGAAGGGAGGGGAAGGAAAAAGTGGGAAGGGAAGGAAAGGAAAGGAAGGAAGGGAAGGAAGTCAGGAAAAGAAGGAAAGGAAAGGCAAAGAAAGAAGGAAGTCAGGGAAGGAAAGGAGGGAAAGGAAAGGAACGGAACAGGAAAGAAAGGAAAGGAAGTCAGGGAAGGGAAGGGAAGGGAAGGGAAGGGAAGAGAAGGGAAGGGAAGGGAAGGAAGAAGTGGGAAGGGAAGGGAAGGGAAGGAAAGAGAAATAAAGGAGGTGGGAAGGGGAGGGGAGGGGAAGGGAGGGACAGGCTTAGATTTGCTGACCTGAGGGCAACCTCGCCACCAAGTGTGAGACCCTGACATAGAAAGAAAATATGATGGGCACGTATTAACAAGGGGGTTGTTATTGTATGTCTCTCTGTGTGTGCACCAATCCTGCTGCAAAAGGAAAGCTGCTCTCACCTCCCAGGCTGGTCCAGTGCCGGGTTGCTGAAGGACCCTTTAGCCAGTTCCAGGCTGCAAGGGAGGCTGGCAAAGTCACCCAGGCGGCTTCGGTGCCCAGAGGAGGACCTCTGCCTCCTTCTACCCCCCTCCCACTCCCCAGTCGGGTGCCTTCACTAACTACACCCTCCTGCCTCTCCTTTACACCCAGAGTTACCCCTAGGCCCTCACTCCCCCAACTGACAGGCAGGCAGGCAGACAGACAGGCAGAGGGGACCCCCCCCCCATCCCAACTCCCCCTCCCTTTGGAGCCCAGGAAGACCCCCTACCCATGCAGGCCTGGAGATTTGGGGTGGGGGTCTCTCCCGTCCCTGGGCAGCTGTGGTGGCCGGCCCTAGGGTGGGGAGGGACAAGCAGGGGGCTGGAGCTGGGTGTGGGGGAGCGAGCCGTGAGCCCCTGCTCGGGCAGCGAAGTGGAGCCGACTCTGGAGTTGATCAATATTCGATTTAGGTGCTAATTCGCCGCTTTTCTGCTGCTGTCAGCGGGTGATATATGGGGGAGGCGGCGGGGGTCGCCGGGAACCAGAGCTTTCTCCGCAACTTAACAATAGAGCCGCTTGAATATTATTTATGGGCTCGGACTTTGGGCTGGGGTCTGTATAGGAGGGGGGGAGGAAGGAGGAGAGGAGGCCCGAAAGAGGATGGTGGACAGGTGGGTGGGTAGGTGGGGGGTTTGGGAGGGGGGCCGAGGGACGAAGCGAAGAGTTGTCTTATTTGTGATGTTTCTTTGGCCCGTGAATGACAACAACTCACTGGCTAATTTAACAAACACTACAGAAGAGAGACAAACAAGGGGCGGAGGGAGGGGGGGCACAGGGGAAGAAAAGGGGGAGGCTGCCAGCTGATCTCTTCTGCGCCCCCCCCCTTTCTCTCAACCACCACCAACTGACAACTTAATCCCCTTTTCAGGGCGCTGGGAAAAACACCCAGGGCTGGGTGGGGGGTGGGGGGGCGAGCTGGGAGAGGGTTCATCACATAAAATCTGGGAATTGGGGTGTCTGTCAGGGGAGAAATGGAAGGATGGAATGTTCTGGAAGAGAGCAGCCGGTTCTGGAAAGCAAGGTCATGGGTGGGTGGGTGGGGGTCAAAACCCGTCCTCTTCCTTTTTGTTGAACCCCCCAAATTGATTTGGCCCAATTTTCAGTCAGGTAACGGTCCAAATCAGTGTTTCTCAACCTTGGAAGCTTGAAGATGGGTGGACTTCAACTCCCAGAAACCCCCAGCCAGCGCTGCTGGCTGGGGGATTCTGGGAGTTGAAGTCCACCCATCTTCAAGCTACGAAGGTTGAGAAACACGGGTCCAGATGATGGTGATTTTCTGTCCCGAATTTGGGTGCTTTGGCAAAGAGAGATTTTTAAAAAAACGAAAACAAAAAAACAAGTATTTATGATTAAATTCGCATGCCTCCCATCTTGTGTTTTTCGAGGCGACTCCGGGCGGCTGACAATGTAATAAAACCCACAGATATATAAAAAAGGGGAGAACTTAGAAAAGGGCTCACACCCCTTCCTGGGCCATATACAAAAAAAAAGCGGGGGGGGGGGGAGGCCGTGGCTTCTATGGCACAATGGTGGCCGCCATCTTGGTTTTTTTGATGCTCCCTCCCCCAGCAGCGGGCAGCCCTGCTTGGCGCAGATGGAGAAGGTGTTGCATTTCCACTTTACGTAGTGTTTTTATGCTGTTAATATTTTATTGTACATCGCGTAGAGACCCTCTGTGAGGTAGATGAGCAGTTCTTAAATATGATTGATTGATAGATGGGTGGATGGATGGATGGATGGATGGATGGATGGATGATAGGATGGATGATAGGATGGATGGATTGGATAGATAGGATGGACAGAGGATAGATAGATAGATAGATAGATAGATAGATAGATAGATAGATAGATAGATGGATGGATGGATGGATAGGGGAGAGAGATGGATAATAGGATGGATTGGATGGATAGAGAGAGATAGGATGGATGGATGGATGGATGGATGGATGGATGGATGGACGATAGGATGTATTGGATGGATAGAGAGAGATAGGATGGATAAAGGATAGACAGGCAGATAGATAGATAGATAGATAGATAGATAGATAGATAGATAGACAGACAGATTATGGATAGATGATAGATGGATGGATGGATAGATGGATAAATAATACAGACAGAGAGAGATAGAAACAGATAGATTAGATAGATAGATATGATAGATGGATAGATAGATGGATGGATGGATGGATAGATAGAGATAGATAGATAGAGATAGATAGATATGATAGATGGATAGATGGATGGATAGATAGATAGAGATAGATGATAGATGGATAGATAGATGGATGGATGGATGGATGGATGGATGGATAGATAGATAGATAGATAGATAGATAGATAGATAGATAGTTTGATGGGGGCAGGGAGAGGGGAGAGAGGGAGGGAGAGGGAGAATGAGAATGAGATTCTATTGGAACCCGAGCCCAGGTCCTTTTCTGATCCCAGCTGGGTGATTCCATCCCTATTTATTCTTTTCCACCTCTTCCATCCCAACTTAATTGAGGTTCCCTCCCCTCTTTTTCCTCTGTTTTGTAAATCCACAATTATCCCTCGCTTCATTATGAGCCCTGACAAACCCTCCCTTCCCTCCAGCACGATCACATCTGCAACCCCTAGAAAGAACATCTCCATTTCCTATCCCACTTGCACGTATTTGCCCTAATTTTCATCCCTAAAAATGGGATTAGGGGCCCCGGAGGACGAGGCAGGAAAACCCGGGACCGAAATTGGAAAGCAGCTAAGCTGTCAAAGGAGCAGCAGAGATGCTAAGGAGGGAGGAAAGGATTTTCCCCTCGCATATAAATCTCCCACCCCCACCCCTTCAAAAATAAATAAACAGACAGTTTCCAATCAGAGCCAGTCAAGAGAAGCAGCTTTAAAGAACAAAAAGACAAGGAGGGAGGAGGGGGAAAAGGAGGAGGAGGAGAGAAATTTACATAGTAGCATATGATCTTGCCAGTAATTCGTTTTAATTACTATTAAAATCTGCTCTAATCATACAAGTGGGGTGGTTATAGCCTTGGGAGAGGCGAGCGAAGTGAAAGCTGCCAGCCTGGCATCTTTGGTGGCCAATTTGCTAAGGAAAAGGGCTACCCAAGGGCATAGGAGCCTTGGTAGTACGGTGGTTTAATGCACCCTGTAATTAACACAGCTGCCTGCAATTTCTGCCTGCAGGTTCGAATCTCGCCAGGCTCAAGGTTGACTCAGGCTTCCATCCTTTCTAAGGTAGGTGAAATGAGGACCCGGATTGTGGGGGCAATAAGCTGACTTTGTATAAATATACAAAAGTATGAAGGCTATTGCTTAACGCATTGTAAGCCGCCCTGAGTCTCCGGAGAAGGGCGGCATATAAATCAAATAAAAATAAAATAAATAAAATAAAAATAAATAAGGTTTGGCCGACCAAGTGCCGAAAAGGTCACTCATAAATGTCTCGGGCGTGTGCTCATTGGGGCCGAGTTCCGGAAAAGCTGAACTTCTGGGTTCTAGAGCGTATCCTTGCCTACAATCAGCTGGCTGGCGTGCATGTGTGCACCGGTTTCGGCATTGCTGCGTGCGCGATGGACAGCTGATTGTCACGCGTGCATACGTACCAGAAACCCGGAAGACAAACAGGCAAAGCCGTGCGTGCTGGGCAACATGGCTTTGCGTGCCACTTTGGGCACACATGCCATAGGTTCACCATCACGGGCCTAGTGATTAAGGCACCAGGCTAGAAACTGGGAGACAGTGAGTTCTAGTCCCACTTTGGCCCTGAAAGCCGACTGGATGATCTTGGACCAGGTACCAGGAGACAGTGAGTTCTAGTCCCATTTGGCCATGAAACGCAGTCGGGTGGCCTTGGGCCAGTTACCAGGAGACAGTGGGTTCTAGTCCTGCCTTAGGCATGAAAGCCGGCTGGGTGACCTTGGACCAGTTACCAGGAGACAGTGAATTCTAGTCCTGCCTTGGCACGAAAGCCGGCTGGGTGACCTTGGACCAGTTACCAGGAGACAGTGAGTTCTAGTTCTGCCTTAGGCATGAATGCTGGCTGGGTGACCTTTGACCAGGTACCAGGAGACAGTGAGTTCTAGTCCCATTTGGCCATGAAACGCAGTCGGGTGGCATTGGGCCAGTTACCAGGAGACTGTGAATTCTAGTCCTGCCTTAGGCACAAAAGTTGGCTGGGTGACCTTGGACCAGTTACCAGGAGACAGTGAGTTCTAGTCCTGCCTTAGGCACGAAAGCCGGCTGGGTGACCTTGGACCAGGTACCAGGAGACAGTGAATTCTAGTCCTGCCTTGGCACGAAAGCCGGCTGGGTGACCTTGGACCAGGTACTAGGAGACTGTGAGTTCTAGTCCTGCCTTAGGCATGAAAGCTGTCTGCGTGACCTTGGACCAGTTACCAGGAGACAGTGAGTTCTAGTTCTGCCTTAGGCATGAATGCTGGCTGGGTGACCTTTGACCAGGTACCAGGAGACAGTGAGTTCTAGTCCCATTTGGCCATGAAACGCAGTCGGGTGGCCTTGGGCCAGTTACCAGGAGACTGTGAGTTCTAGTCCTGCCTTAGGCACAAAAGTTGGCTGGGTGACCTTGGACCAGTTACCAGGAGACAGTGAGTTCTAGTCCTGCCTTAGGCACGAAAGCCGGCTGGGTGACCTTGGACCAGGTACCAGGAGACAGTGGGTTCTAGTCCTGCCTTAGGCATGAAAGCCGGCTGGGTGACCTTTGACCAGGTACCAGGAGACAGTGAATTCTAGTCCTGCCTTGGCACGAAAGCCAGCTGGGTGACCTTGGACCAGGTACTAGGAGACTGTGAGTTCTAGTCCTGCCTTAGGCATGAAAGCTGTCTGCGTGACCTTTTTTTTTTTTTTTTTTTTTTTTTAATTTGATTTATATGCCGCCCTTCTCCGGAGACTCAGGGCGGCTTACAGTGCGTTAAGCAATAGCCTTCATACTTTTGTATATTTATACAAAGTCAGCTTATTGCCCCCACAAACTGGGTTCTCATTTAACCTACCTTAGAAAGGATGGAAGGCTGAGTCAACCTTGAGCCTTGGAGAGATTCGAACCAGCAGTAAATTGCAGGCAGCTGTGTTAATAACAGGGTGCTTTAAACCACTGTAGTACCAAGGCTCTTGGACCAGTTACCAGGAGACAGTGAGTTCTAGTCCTCCCTTAGGCACGAAAGCCGGCTGGGTGACCTTGGACCAGTTACCAGGATTCAGTGAGTTCTAGTACCATTTTAGGCATGAAAACCACCTGAGTCCTCACCTACCTTCTAAACAGAGTGATTTTTGGAATAAAACCCCCTCTACTTCAGAGAGAGGGATAGGAAAGAAAAGGCACTTTTGATCTGCTTAGAGTACGTCTACACAGGGGGCTTAACACAGATTAACAAAACCACATTAAATTCACCCCTTTGATTCAGGTTAATTAACTTGCTTACAAACCTCACATGCGCCAGGCCTCGATCAATGGAAGGCCCAGTATGGTTGTTTTCCTTGGTTAAATTTAATGACAAGTTTGCTCACATAAGCCAAACACCGGATTCGGAAGGAGTTTCACCTGGGAAATGCAACCGCCCCTCCAATCGGGAACAGAGCTCCATGTTGAACAGAAATGGAACTCCATCAATCGATTAATCCATCAATTAATCAGTCAATCGTCATATGTATAAAGGAACCAGTGTGATGTAGCGATAAATATTTTGGACCAGAAGTGGGGGAAACCCTTGTTCCTTAGTCAGAAAGGAAGAAAGGAAGGAAGGAAGGGAGGGAGGGAGTGAGAGAGAGAGAGAGAGAGAGAGAGAAAAGAAAGAAAGAGAAAGAAAGAGAAAGAAAAGAAAGAAAGAGAAAAGAAAGAAAGAGAAAGAAAGAAAAGAAAGAGAAAAGAAAGAAAGGAAAGAAAGAAAGAGAAAGAAAGAAAGAGGAAGGAAGGAAGGAAGGAAGGAAGAAAGAAAGAAAGAAAGAAAGAAAGAAAGAAAGAAAGAAAAGAAAGAGAAAAGAAAGAAAGAAAGAAAGAAGGAAAGAAAGAAAGAAAAAGAAAGAAAACCTATCAGTGCATTATGGTCTGTTTCTTCCAGTTGTAATTTGTGGTATGAATATTTTAATATTTAAAAAGCACCAGAAAAGCATTTTTAGCCCTGGTTAAGAGAAAAATATATGGAATGGTGTAACAGCATCTGCCAAGCCTGTGGAACTGGGTTTGGTTCTGGTGCCCAGGCAGAAGTGTGTCGATGCGGAAACTTATCCCACTGTTTAAAAATGTGTATAAATAAATCATTTTATTGTGGTCATTAACCAGCAGAAAGTTTAAAAATGTATACGCAGGCATACAATACATACGGAGTCATACACTTCGTGGATTATGTGCCATCACGTTGTTTTTTGACCCGCTACCACATGGAGTACCAGGGAAGAATTTAAAAAAAATTAAGAGGGTGGTTATTTTTTTTTAATGTGTGTTGAATAAGAGGAAGGAAGGAAGGAAGGAAGGAAGGAAGGAAGGAAGGAAGGAAGGAAGGAAGGGATTTGATTGCATGCTTGTGTCCACCATTTTGGTTCTTTGATCTATACACACCCCAGTCTTAATAGACTGGCAGATCAAGAACTGGAATCTCAACTTGGAAATCATGATATAAGGGAGACATTCCTTCCTTCTTTCCTTCCTTCCTCCCTCCTTCCTTTTTTCCTTCCTCCCTCTTTCTCCTTCCTTTCCTCCCCCTCCCCCCTTCCCTCCTCTCTTCCTGCTTCCTCTCTTCCTCCCTCCTTTTTTCCTCCCTCCCTTTCTCCTCCCTCCCTCCCTCTTCCTTCCCTCCCTCCCTCCTTCCTCCCTTCCTTCCTCCCTCCCCATTTCCTCCCTCCCTCTCCCTCCCTCCTTTTTTCCTCCCTCCCTCTTTCTCCTTCCTTCCTCTTTCTCCTTCCTCCCACCCACCCACCCTCCCTCCTTCCTTCCTTCCCTCCCTTTTTTCCTCCTTCCCTTCCTTCCTCTGTTCTCTTTTCCCTACCAGCACTGCTCCTTTTAATTAAGTATCTTTCAGTGTTAATTGATCATTTCTTCTATTAAATTTCCAGCTCTTTTCTACTAGCCAGTTTAATTGCATCCCGAAAGGACGGTCCTTTTACCTCTGGGCTTGATCAAGATTTGCCTCCATCCTTAACTCTCTCCCTGGGCTTTGCATCGGTGACAGGACTCTCCCCATTATCTCCCCTTCATTTATCACAATTTCCACTGCGCTTCCGTGCTTTCTTATGAGAAGATAACAACCAGCACACTCAAATAGATGCTTAACCAAAAACTTGTCAGGTTCTGCTCGTTGTTATTAGTGTTGTTGTCGTTTTCTTGAGGTCAGCATGCAGAGGTTTAAAAAATAATCCTAATTGTGTGGCATCCAGTTTAAACAAAGACAAACTCAAATGGACCCAAAGAAATGGGGGCAAACTCTCTGACTCTCAAAACATCCCAGGAGTTCTGGCATCTTCCTCCCTGGCAGGCGGGATTAAACTAACTCTTGTTTTTCTTTGTCCCTGAATGTTGGGTTTTTATTACGACTAATGGATGTGTTTAATCTCTAATTTTCATCTTAAAAATAACTGCAGAATGCAAAAGTGACTGAAGTATCTGGCCTAGATTTCAGGCTTTCTGTTTCTTCTCCTGCTTTCCATAATATCTCATCCTATGAAGGCTTCTGAAGAACTTAAGGTTCCCCCCCACCCATCCATCTTATCCTGGTTAATCAAAGTATCATTCCTATCTATCTATCATCTATCTATCTATCATCTATCATCTATCTATCTATCTATCTATCTATCTATCTATCTATCTATCTATCTATCTATCTTCCATCCATCATCTCTCTCTCTCTCTCTCTCTCTCTATCTATCTATCTATCTATCTATCTATCTATCTATCTATCTATCTATCATCCATCCATCCATCCATCATCCATCCATCCATCTATCATCTATCTATCTATCTATCTATCTATCTATCTATCTATCTATCTATCTATTTTATCTATCTATCTATCTCTCATCCATCCATCCATCCATCATCCATCCATCATCATCTATCTATCTATCTATCTATCTATCTATCTATCTATCTATCATCCATCCATCATCCATCCATCCATTTATGCATCCATCTATCAATCATCCATCCATCCATCCATCCATCCATCCATTCATCTATCATCTATCTATCTATCTATCTATCTATCTATCTATCTATCATCCATCTATCATCCATCCATCCATCATCTATATCTATCTATCTATCATCCATCCATCCATCCATCCATCCATTATCCATCCATCGATTCCATCCATCCATCTATCATCCATCCATTCATGCATCCATCTATCTATCTATCTATCTATCTATCTATCTATCTATCTATCTATCTATCATCCATCCATCCATCCATCCATCCATCTATCTATCTATCTATCTATCTATCATCCATCCATCTATCATCCATCCATCCATCCATCCATCTATCATCTATCTATCTATCTATCTATCTATCTATCTATCTATCTATTTATCATCTATCCCCCCGTCCAGTAATGGGTTTCAATTTAGTTTGCTACCGGTTTGCCCATGCGCGCGCAAATAATTTTTATGCAGACCTTCAAAATTTCCTCGTGGACCAGTTGGTGACTGCTGTTCTAGCCCAACCGCTGCTCAGGCAAGAGATCGTATACCAGGGGTGTCAACCACTGATTTCATTGAGGGCAGCATCAGGGTTGTGTGTTGCCAGGGTGGGCGTGGCCAGCTCGGCATCACTCATATCAGGGGCACAGAGTGCCCAAGTGCTCTGTCAGTGAAAATGGGCTCCCGAGCTCTGTTTTCGGCTGTGAGGGGCCCCTGCAACCCTCTTCCAGTGAAAACGGAGGTCGGGAGGGCCGCATGCAGCCTTCCCAGGCTCCATTTTCGTTGGCAGAGGCATCGCAGGCCGGTCCTTTGTTGCTTCCGGGGCAGCCCCATGGGCCAGATCTGAGCACCCTGCAGGCCGGATTTGACCTTGAGTTTGACAGCCCTGTCCTAGGCCATTTCCAACAAATGGCTGTCCAATCTCTTCTTAAAATCCTCCAGTGATGGAGCGCCCACAGCTTCTGGAGGCAAGTTGTTCCACTGATGAATTGTTCTCACTGTTAGGAAATTTATCCTTAGTTCTAGGTTGCTTCTCTCTTTGATTAGTTTCTGGCTAATCAGACTGGTCCTCTCCTACAATTCACTTAACAACTGCAATGGTTGTCTTAACAACTGTGGCAAAAATGGTCGTAAAACCAGCCATGACTCACTTAACAACTACCTGGCATAGCAATGGAAATTCTGAAATTCATAAGGCGAGGACTCCCGATACTTTTCACTCAACATCCTCCCCGAGTTGCTCCTTTCTCCCCAACGTCACCTTCTATAGCCCCAAACTTTCCTTTTCCTCTGTCCTCTGGTCCTCCTCCTTCTCCTTCTCCTTCTCCTTCTTCCTCTCCTCCGCTTCTCCCTCTCCCGTCTCTCCACCCATCCATCCCTGTTGCTTCTCGACAGCCGAAAGTCCCAATCAATCAATGAGCCAAGGATGTTATCAATAACCCCGAAGATGGATAAAGCCTCACGTCTTGATTACAATCCCTGTCTGCCGCACTTTAATTAACACTTTAGTTAATTAGTTCGGGACCATTTACGAGTAAAATGTTTTTATTAGGGAATTTGCATGATGGTGCCATTTGATGAATTGATGTGTTACCCAAACTATCCGACTGTTCTTAATAGATAATAAACAGGAATCAATCAGGCAGGGCCGCCGGAGCCTCCCACAATGGCACACTGTCTCCGCTCATTAAGGCCGGGCGACGAAGTAAGTTTCCTGGCGGCCTCGCCTGTGGCAGAACATCAGGGGAGGGGAGGGGAGGGGGGGGAAGATCTGGATTTGGGGAAGAGAACAGCCTGTTCGGTGAAAGGTTCGCCGTGATCAACAGCAGCCCAGACCCACCGCAGGCATTGCGTCTGGCAGCTGGGAGTGCCGATTGTCCCTTCGAGTTAAGGATTCAGAGCATTGGGAAAAGCAGCTTGGAGAAGAACTGATCGGCTTCGCAATAAAGGCACCGGTACGTGGCGGGTCTCCGGGAAGCGTCAGAATTCTGACCCAGCTCCCCAAACACGACAAACCCTCTGTAGTTTTTTTTTTTTTTTTAATTTGATTTATATGCCGCCCTTCTCCGGAGACTCGGGGCGGCTTACAGTGCGTTAAGCAATAGCCTTCATTCTTTTGTATATTTTATACAAAGTCATCTTATTGCCCCCACAAACTGGGTCCTCAATTTACCTACCTTAGAAAGGATGGAAGGCTGAGTCAACCTTGAGCCTGGTGAGATTCGAACTTACTTTAATTGCAGACAGCTGGTGTTAAATTACAGTGCTTTAGTCTGCAGAGCTATCCAGGCTCCTGTTGAAGCAACAGTTCTTTTATTAGGAGCGCCAGCAGCCCCAGGAAAATAAGTTTCTCTCTCAGGCTAACATGTCCGCCGGTCTGGGAGATGAACAGTTGTCTGCCACATCTATTCATCTCCACCCCCTGCCTTTTATCCCCAGAGATAGGGTGGGGCTTCACTAGCAGCAGTGGCTCTTCCATCCCAAGGACCGGCCCATAGATTTCCACTGCTCTCCTCTCCTCTGCCTTCTGCGCATCGGCGCGTCAGGCACTGGACCCAGCTGTTCCTCCTCCTCCTCATCAGCCATCTCCAGACCTGGGGGCTGTTGACTCTCCATCTGAGGGCTGACGGATGGCCCAGGCTCCGCCTCTCTCTCTCTCTCTCTCTCCCTCCCTCCCTCCCTCCCTCCCTCTCTCTCTCTCTCTCTCTCTCTCTCTCTCTGCCAGCTCCATTCCCTCTTCCTCCTCCGAGCTCTCAGGTTACCTTGATGTGACCCTGTTTCCCACTCCTCCTCCACCTCCTAAAAAGAATAGAAAGTCTTATGAACGTCTTGCGCTAGACTTGGCTTGGCTTGTTCAGGGCCTCCTGAACGATTTTGCACAGGAAATAAGTCAATCAGAATAGAGCTGGAAGGGATTTTAGAGGTCTTATAGACAAGCTCAAGCAGGAGACCCTATAACAGTGGTCCCCAACGTTTACGGCTATCCCCCACCCCAACCTGCCTGAAATCCTGAAAAAGTCCTTTTCCCCATGCAAACCAACTAAGTGAAATCAGGGATTTTTGATTTTGGGGTAATTTGTTTTCGTTTTCTCCTCTCGCCCCCCCCCTCAGAGCAACCAAGAAAAGCCAAGCGCTAAATATGTCTCAGGAACAGACGCTTAACATTCAGGGTTCACATTCGGCCTGCAAATTTATTTTCGATGCTGAAAATTGAGTTCATGTCGGGGGTGGGGGAGGGGGAAAAATCCACATTCTCATTTTTTTCCTTCCAGACTACCCTTCGACCAGCTTCTTAACCTGTCCATTTTGGAAGAGAAGAGGCTCCCTTGGTTGAAGGACAGGCATGATTTTGGGGATCACATCCTATTCGGGGATCCCCATATTGGCTTGTGATGGCAGGAGTGGGATTCAACCGGTTCGTTCCACTTTGGCTGAACCAGTTGTTAAAATGCTGGCTGGCTCTGCCCCTCCCTGCCCCTTCCAGAAGTCCCCACGCGCCCCGTTTTTGCTCCCAGGAGGCTGCAGGGAGGCCTACTAGGCCCAAAACAGGGCACGGGGGGTGCATCGTGGCTTCCCTGCGGCCCATTTTTGCCCCCAGGGGGGTACAGGAGGCCAAGTGCTGCCTGTCACATCCCCTGGCCACACCCACCATGGCCACGCCCATCCAGCCAGTCATTAGGGCAGAGAACCGGTTGTTAAATTCTTTGAATCCCACTCCCGTGTGATGGTATCTGGGTTGTTCTGGGAAATGAAGAGCTGTGTGAATTTGTCGGATCGAGGCTTGGAGTCACTGATGATCTTGAAAGAGTTTGCATGAACCGGAAAGGAGAGAAGGCTCAAAACTCCTTGTACATTTGCTCCCAGATTAGCTGGAGATCCACCCCAGAGAGTCCTTGACTGACAATCATTCGTTTAGCAACTGTTCAAAGTGACAGTTCCACTGAACTCAATGACTTATGCCGGGTCCTTGCCAGGGGTGAAATGCTCCCGGTTCGGACCAGATCACCCGATCCAGTAGCGATGGCAGCGGGTGGTTCGGAGAACCGGTAGCAAAAATCCCTGTGCCGCCCCACCATGCTCAGCTGAGTCGCACGATCATCAAAGGCTTTTTTTTTTTACTTTTAAAAGCATTTTTTCTACAATCTCTTCCTACGAAAAAATGCTTTTAAAAGTTAAAAAAAAAAGCCTCTGATGATCGCGCGGCTCAGCTGGGATCCTCAGAGGCTTTTCAAAGCATTTTTGTCTGCAACCTCTTGGCCGAAGAGGTGGTTAAAAAAAATGCTTTGAAAAGTCTCTGACGATCCCAGCTGAGTTGCCTGATCAGCAGAGAGGCTTTTCAAAGCATTAGAAAAAATGCTTTGAAAAGTTAAAAAAAAACAAAACTTGGCCACGCCCACCCAGTCACATTACCTCCCCCACCAAGCCACGCCCACAGAACTGGTAGTAACACATTTTACATTTCACCCCTGGTCCTTGCCCTTAATAACAATTGCACCATCCCCATGGTTACATGATCAACATTCAAGGTGCCTGGCAACCAGCATTATTTACAATGCTTGTAGCATCCTGGCCAGGGCATCGTGCCTGCCAGTTATGACCTTCCCAGCCGGCTTCCGACATACGTAAGTGTCTAATACAAGCCATGATGGGTACCTTCATGTATCTATCTATCTATCTGTCTGTCTATCTATCTATCTATCTATCTATCTATCTATCTATCTATCTATCTATCTATCTATCTCCAGTTTGATCCAGTGGTTAAAGCACCAGTCTAGAAAACGGGAGTCAGTGAGTTCAAGTCTCGCCTTAGCCATGAAAGCCAGTTGGCTGACTTTGGGCCAATCACCAGGAGACTGGGAGTTCTAGTCCCACCTTAGGCATGAGAGCCCATATTGTTGGATGTTTTTTAAAGGTATCAATAAGCAAGATGACTAGACCCAACTGGAGAATTTTTAATATTTTTTTGAACTGGAGAAAGCTTTTTTGGAAAATTTAAGAAAGAAAGTGCCACAGATTGTTCTATCTTTTCCAGAGCTGTTAAAGATAGATAGGTGATATAGATAGATAGATAGATGGATGGATGGATGGATGGATGGATGGATGGATGGGATGGATGGATTGACGGACAAATGGATAGATAGATACATAGACAGACAGATATAATATAGATAGATGATAGATAGATAGATAGATAGATAGATAGACAGACAGACAGACAGACAGATAGATAGATAAATGGACAAATTGATAGATAGATACAGACAGATAAGATATAGATAGATGATAGAGATAGATAGGTAGGTAGATAGATAGATAGATAGATAGATAGATAGATAGATAGATAGATAGATAGATAATGATAGAAGATAGATAGAGTGAATAAATTATAGAGGATGGATGGATGGATGGATGGATGGATGGATGGATGGATGGATGGACAAATGGATAGACAGATACACACAGACAGATAAGATATAGATAGATGATATAGATAGATAGATAGATAAATAATGATAGATGATAGATATCTAATAGAGAGTGAATAAATGATAGAAGATAGATAGATAGATGATAGATAGATAGATAGATAGATAGATAGATAGATAGATAGATAGATATGTAATAGAGAGTGAATAAATGATAGAGGATAGATAGATAGATAGATAGATAGATAGATAGATAGATAGATAGATGATAGATAGATAGATAGATAGATAGATAGAGAGTGAATAAATGATAGAAGATAGATAGATATCTAATAGAGAGTGAATAAATGATAGAGGATGGATGGATGGATGGATAGATAGATAGATAGATAGATAGATAGATAGATAGATAGATAGTAATAATAGTGAGAGGGGGGAGAGAGATGATAGACAGACACACACACAGACATACTTCTAAAGCTTTGCAACTAGCCTCAACTGGAGTCTGTAATTGCGTTTCTAATAGCAGCTTGTTGTGCAACCCTTTGTGAGTGAGATTGCTTATCTACAGCGATTAATGCCACAAAAGCGATCTGGGAACCTGCTTTTTGGCTTCAATAGCAACATTTATTTGCCACTGGTTAATTCCAATGAAATTTATAAAGAAACTTTGCTCCAGGTATGTCCTCAGGAGTGTGTGTTTGTGTGTGTGTGTGTGTGTGAGATCAAAAAAGTGAAGATGGCAACCAGGACCCCAGTGGCTTCAAATCCCAACCTATTTTTTTTTTTTACTGTGAGGTGTGGGCAACGCACTTGAAAAGGGCCCCGTCTCCCCTTTCTCCTTGCATTTGCGATCTTTAATGTTGGTTTTTAATCGTGGACTCAGCCAGACCCTTTCCTAGCAACTCTACTTGGGGGGAAATTTGCAGGCAAAAGGTCTTGTTTCTGGGAGGGTTAGCCGGGCAATTTTCTTGCAACCCAAAATCTACTTGCAACGGGTGGATTGTAGTGGGTGAAAGGGCCAACACCCTTTCTACTGCCAATGTTCTGAGAAATTCCCTGCCTGGTGTGTTATGGGGAATTGCAATTGTGAGAAGCGAGGAGGGGTACACACACACTCAGGGGTGGCAGAGGAGAGAGGGGGCAAGCCCAATGCAAACCAAGAAATAATGCAAGGAAAAAAACACACACAGAGAGAAGTAAACTAGGGATGGGTGCCTGATTACTGGCAAATGGCCACAAAATAGTTCCTGAGGAATGCCAAGATTGGTTTCAGAGTTGGGCCACTCAATCTCGCCCTAGAGGGGCATGAGGAGAAAAAAAAAACCCCTGCTCTCTTTTGTATCTCTGTCTCCCATAAAAGCAAAACCATTTTACCAGGCAGAACTGGAAGGGCTCTTCGGTCCTTTTAAAATCCAGTTTTTCCCCCTTTTCTTTGAAGTCAGGAGCCTTTCCCTGCGGATACTCGTCAGCTGAGCGCCATCGTGTGGCCACAAGGAATCATGGCACAGAGCGAGCCTCTCAAACATCAGGAGCAGACTTCTCCAGAAACCCGGAGTGTGATCCTTCCTCCCTCCCTCCCTCCCTCCCTTTCTCCTTCCTTCCTTCCTTCCTTTCTCTCTCCCTCCCTCCCTTCTCTTTCTTTCTGTCTTTCTGTCTTTCTTTCTTTCTCCTTCCTTCGTCTCTCTTCCTTCCTTCCCTCCGTTCTCTTTCTTTCTTTCTCTTTCTCTCTTCCTCTTTCCCTTCCTTCCTTCTTTCTTTCTCTCTCTCCTCCTTCCTTCCTTTCTCTTTCTTCCTTCCTTCCTTTCTCTTTCTCTCTTCCTCTTTCCTTCCTTCCTTCCTTCCTTCCTTCTTTCTTTCTCTCTCCTCCTTCCTTCATTTCTCTTCCTTCCTTCCTTTCTCTTTCTCTCTTCCTCTTTCATTCCTTCCTTCTTTCTTTCTTTTTCTTTCTTTCTTTCTCTTTCTCTTTCTCTCTTTCTCTTTCCTTCCTTCCTGCCTTCTTTTCTTTCCTCCCTCCCTTTCTTTCTCCTTCCTTCCTTCCTCTCTCTCTCTCCCTCCCTCCCTTCTCTTCTTTTCCCTCTTTTGTCTTTCTTTCTTTCTCCTTCCTCTCTCCTCCTTCCTTCCTTCCTCTCTTTTTTCCTTCTCTTTCTTTCTTTCCCTTTCTTTCTTTCTCTTTCTCTCTTTCTTTCCTTCCTTCCTCCTTCCTTCCTTTCTTCCTTTTCCTCCTTTCTTTCTTTCTTTTTCTTTTTTTGTTCTTTCTCTTCATCATCACCGCTTCTTTGTCTCCCTCCTTCTTCTGCTATCTCCCAGAACGAATTGCTCCCAACCTACAGGTGGTCCTCATCTAGCGACCATTTGCAGCTAGTATGCATTGCCGCGGGTGAAATTGTAAGGCCGGTCTTGCGATTTTTCACTTAGCCACTGTTTCAGTTAACGACCAAGTTGCAGGTCCCAGTGGTGGTTGCTAAACGGGGACTGCCTATATATGAAAGCTGAATGCCTGTAAAATATTCGAGAAGACGAGGATTTTTTGCGACTCTAACCTGCAGGTTTGTCATCTTGCTGCACACCGTCAAAGCCAAGATGTCTTTCTCACTTTCAGGAGAATTTCATAAAGTTCTCCCTGTTTATTTCATGTTTTCCTTTTCCAAAGGTGCTTTTCCAAAAGGCAACTGGACTTTCTTGTGAACTGCTTTCATTGAGAACTGCCAAGTGAATAATAATTAAGCAGCACAAAATTAAACACGTTGGTTGGTTGATCAAAATCAGACTAGTTGGAGGTAACAAACCTCTTTGGGAACAGCTATATACCAAGGACTCCACAGTTCAACCCTGAGTTGCAAACATCCTCTTCTATTGGTATAATCAACTAGCTTTTTGAAACCATAGAGCTTTTGACCCACAATTATCTCCACTGTTGTCTGAATTCTGCATTGTTTTCTCTGGAATTTGTTGCCATTGATCTTAATTTCCAAATGTCCAAGGCTTGGCATACTTGGTTAAAACACCGCTCTTGCAGGTAACAGAAAAGACTCCGTGCTGTCGGTTGGTTTCATGTAAGATTGTTCCTACAGAGCATCTTCTGTTCCTTTATCAGCCGTGTGCCATCACAAAATTTTAGCTAGTGTGGCTTTAAGACGTGCCCTGTCGTGACACCAAGTCAAACGGTTGTTTTTCCTATGATGTCATGGCTAAAAATGTAAGAGCTGGTTTTAGTTGTCGAATTCAAGCGTGTTAAAAAAGGAGAATAAAGCTAAATCTTGAAAAGTACATCTACAGTGGGACTAGAACTCACAGACTCCTGGTGATTGGTCCAAAGTCACCCGGCTGGCTTGCATGCCGAAGGTGGGACTAGAACTCCCAGTCTTCTGGTGATTGGTCCAAAGTCACCGAACTGGCTTTCATGCCTAAGGTGGGACTAGAACTCCCAGTCTCCTGGTAATTGGTCCACAGTCACCCGGCTGGCTTTCATGCCTAAGGTAGGACTAGAACTCGCAGACTCCTGGTGATTGGTCCAAAGTCTCCTGGCTGGCTTGCATGCCTAAGGTGAGACTAGAACTCCCAGTTCCCTGGTGATTGGTCCAAAGTCATCCAGTCGGCTTTCATGCCTAAGGTGGGACTAGAACTCATCATCTCCTGGTGATTGGCTCAAAATCACCCAGCAGGCTTTCACGCCTGAAGTCAGACTACAACTCACTATCTCCTGGTTTGTAGGCCAACACCTTAACCTCTACATCAAACTGGCTCTCCATTGTTGGTCACTGTCATGACGAATAAGTTGACTTTCTTTGACCATCCCTTGAAGACAATCCTCAGCTTCGGACAATAAGAAAAGTGCACAAGTGAACCAAATGCATTCTGCACTTTTTAAAAATCTTCTGCCCAAGAGGTCTTGGAAGCAGTGGTGGAATTCAAATTTTTTTACTACCAGTTCTGTGGGCGTGGCTTGGTGGGCGTGGTGTGGCTTGGTGGGCACGGCTCGGTGGGCATGGCAGGGGAAGGATACTGCAAAATCTCCATTCCCACCCCACTCCAGGGGAAGGATACTGCAAAATCTCCATTCCCACCCCACTCCAGGGGAAGGATACTGCAAAAGCCCCATTCCCACCCCACTCCAGGGGGAAGGATACTGCAAAATCTCCATTCCCTCCCCACTCCAGGGGGAAGGATAGCGCAAAATCTCCATTCCCTCCCCACTCTGGGACCAGCCAGAGGTGGTATTTGCCGGTTCTCCGAACTAGTCAAAATTTCCGCTACCGGTTCTCCAGAACCTGTCAGAACCTGCTGGATTTCACCCCTGCTTGGAAGGCTTCGGCTTGTTTTAAATTTGCTTTCTTTTCTTGGCAACCCTTGTAAAGCTTGTTTTTTTCCCCCAAGGTTTAAGAAATAATATTCACTTGACCTCTCTCAAAAGTGGGAGATATCTATTCTTCCTGTCCTCTCCCGCCCCCACCTCTCAACACGCTGAATTGTTTCAACATTATAGATGTTTCTTCAGAGGTTTAGAGAGAAACACATGAGAGAGGTTGGTTTGTCAAAACAGCAGCGCCTGAGGCCTTTCCTTTTAACACGCTGTTTTGCTTTTTACCTTTCTTTATTTCATCTTCTAAAAGATGTGCTTCCCTCCTTCTACGGCCCCATCTTGGGGAGGGAAAATCCCTCGGAGTTATTTTGCTAATATCTAGCACGGTTTATTGTACGCCTTATCCTCTCCTACCCACCACAGCAACAGCAGCCCTTCTGTAGAAGGGTATAAAAAAAATTCATTTTACATATATGAATGAGGGTTAAATGGGTGTCTTTGCCTGGATTTCAAAGGGTCAACGAAAGGAAAAATAAAATGATGGAACTAACAGAAGCAATTAAGAAACAAAAAAAAAAATGGAAAGACACCAGGACCAAGATGGTTTGCCTGTTGAATATTATAAGACATTACAAGAATGCTTATGCCTCCCACTTTTGGACATTATGAATGAAGTAATGATAAATAAAACAATACCCCAATCATGGACTGAGGCTTATATCACACTGATTCATAAAGAAGACACAGACCAGTGGTGGGTTCCTCCCGGTTCGGTCCGGTTCGGCCGAGCCGGTAGCGGTGACGATATGACCTTCCAGAAATGACTCTGACCAGCTAGCCACGCCCACCTAGTCACATGACCTCCAAGCCACACCCACAAAATAAGCCACGCCCACAGAACTGGTAGTAAAAAAAATTAGAACCCACCCTTGACACAGACCCACAGCAAATTAAAAACTATAGGCCTATATCCCTGCTAAATTCGGATGATAAAATCTTCGCTTCAATACTGAAGCAAAATCTCCATTTCCACCCCACTCCTGGGGACAGCCAGAGGTGGTATTTGCCGGTTCTCTGAACTGCTCAAAATTTCTACTACCAGTTCTCCAGAACCTGTCAGAACTTGCTGAATTTCACCCCTGATTGTTAGTTATCATTGCTATCGAAGGAATTCATGGGAGTCCAAAAAAAAAAAAATGCAGGAGAATATACTGGAAGGTTTGCCAACCAGAAGAAACGAAATATGATGTTTGTGTGATTGTGTGAACATTAACAATTGTAAACATCTGTTAATTGAATAATCTTGGAGATCCAGCCAAAATATATGAAGAACGGTTGCAGGAACCGAGTATGTCTAGTTTAATGAAAAGAAGGACCAGGGGAGACATGATAGCAGTCTTCCAATATCTCAGGGGCTGCCCCAAAGAAGAGGGAGTCAAGCTGTTCTCCAAAGCACCTGAGGGTAGAAGAAGAAGCAACGGGTGGAAACTAATCAAGGAGAGAAGCAACTTAGAACTAAGGAGAAACTTCCTGACAGTTGGAACAATTAACCACTGGAACGACTTGCCTCCAGAAGTTGTGAATGCTCCAACACTGGAGGCTTTTAAGAAGAGTTTGGACAGCCGTTTGTTATTCGGTTATCCTTAAAGATTGCCATGCTTTTTTTCCCCCTGCTGGACCGCAGCTTGACACAATGTCACACCAAGCAACTACGTTCTAACTTAGCAGAATGTGTGAGAGACAACCTGTTTTGTAAACCATGGGATGGCACATGTATGAAAACGGTCAAACAAGCGATATTAAAACGACAGCTTAGCATGTTGCATGAACCCAACCGTGTTCTAATTAACGACCATCAGTTAAACCAGGGGTCTGCAATCTTAAATACTCAAAGGGCCATTTGGACCCATTTCCCACAGAAAAGAAAACACCGGGAGCCACAAAACCTGGGTGGGCGTGGCCAACTCGATGTCACTCACTTCCACCAGTCACATGACTCCCCCCTAGCCACGCCTACCCAGCAGGTCATTTGGGCAGAGAACCAGTTATTAAAAAACACCGGGAACCACAAAATCCTTTTGACATCTCTCTCTCTCTCTCCCTCCCTCCCTCCCTCCCCCGTCTCTCCCTCTCTCTCTCTATCTCTCTATGTCTCTCTCTCTCCCACTCTCTCTGTATCTCTCTATGGCTCTCTCTCTCCCTCCCTCTCTCTCTCTCTCTATGTCTCTCTCTCTCCCTCTCTCTCTCTATCTCTCTATGTCTCTCTCTCTCCCTCTCTCTCTGTATCTCTCTATGTCTCTCTCTCTCCCACTCTCTCTGTATCTCTCTATGTCTCTCTCTCTCCCACTCTCTCTGTATCTCTCTATGGCTCTCTCTCTCCCACTCTCTCTGTATCTCTCTATGGCTCTCTCTCTCCCTCTCTCTCTGTATCTCTCTATGTCTCTCTCTCTCCCCCTCTCTCTGTATCTCTCTATGTCTCTCTCTCTCCCTCTCTCTCTGTATCTCTCTATGTCTCTCTCTCTCCCTCTCTCTCTGTATCTCTCTATGTCTCTCTCTCTCCCCCTCTCTCTGTATCTCTCTATGTCTCTCTCTCTCCCACTCTCTCTGTATCTCTCTATGTCTCTCTCTCTCCCTCTCTCTCTCTATCTCTCTATGTCTCTCTCTCTCCCTCTCTCTCTGTATCTCTCTATGTCTCTCTCTCTCCCACTCTCTCTGTATCTCTCTATGTCTCTCTCTCTCCCACTCTCTCTGTATCTCACTGTCTCTGCCCTGGCCGCTTCTCCATCTCCTGCTGTCACCCTTATCTTCTCAGGCGAGGAGTAACTGGGAGGGGAGGGCGAAGGGCGGGGCCAGCCAGTGGTGGGATCACCCGACAGGGAGCCACAGCAGAGCGTCCAAAGAGCCGCATGTGGCTCCAGAGCCACAGGTTGCTGACCCCTGAGTTAAACTAACCCTGGTTTGGCATAACCTGAGAAGCCAAGAGACTCTTTGCCTACCATGGAATTTTTTTATTATTATCTCTTTTATTCATTAAACATGAAACTCAGTCAACTTATCATTCAAAAATGCATCACAAATACCATTGACTGGTGCTGATGGTTGATACGGGTTGCTGCCAGCGTCCTAGGGATCAGCCAAGTACCTTCTTAAGATGTACGATGTTCCAAGTAGCGCAGTTTTTTGCAGTTCCGCTGGTGTTATTGCAGGAAGCTGCAATTAGTTGATGTATCTTATAAAATTCATGGACATGGTACCAAGTGTCCCGATGACAATGGGTATCACTGTGACATGTTTCATCCATAATCACGTAGTTTCGATGGCCAGGTTGCGATATTTCGTGATTTTTTTCCCCAGTTCTTTTTCTTCGACTCTGGCATCTCCTGATACTGCAATGCCAATAAATTGTCCGTTTCGGTTTTCAATAACTGTGATATCTGGCGTGTTGTGTTCCAAATGACAATCCGTCTGTATTCAAAAGTCCCACAAGATCTTCACCTTCTCATTTTCTGTAACTTTTTCCACTTTGTGTTCCCATGACTTTTTGGTTACAGGTAAGTCGTATTTTTTACATAATGATCAGTGGACTAATTTAGCAACTCAATCATGTCTAGCTGTGTAATCAGTTTGCGCGATTTTGCTGCACTCACATAGTAAGTGTGAAACAGTTTCAACTTTGACATTGCAAAGTCAGCAGTTTGGATTGTTGGTGGATTTTTGTATCTCCGCTTTCATGGCATAAGTTTGTAGTGCTTGTTCTTGAGCAGCAAATATTATTATTATTTACTTTATTCATTAAACATGAAACTCAGTCAACTGAACATTCAAAAATGCATCTCAAATACCATTGAGTGGTGCTAATGGTTGATACGGGTTGCTGCCAGCGTCCTACGTATCAACCAAGGATCTTTTTAAAATGTATGATGTTCCGAGTAGCGCAGTTTTTTGCAGTTCCGCTGGTGTTATTGCAGGAAGCTGCAATTTCTTGATGTGTTTTGTAAAATTCTTGGACATGGTACCAAGTGCCCCGATGACAATGGGTATCACTGTTATATGTTTCATCCATAGCCGTGTAGTTTCAATGGCCAGGTTGCGATATTTCATGATTTTTTTCCAGTTCTTTTTCTTCGATTCTGGCATCTCCTGGTACCGCAATGTCAATAAATTATATGTTTCGGTTTTTTTTAAAATATGATGATGATGATGATGATGATTTTTAAAAGGCTGAGAAAAAAATTTGCCTTATGGAGCCTTCGGGAGAAACAGGGGCTAGTTGGGAAAAAAAAATGAAAGCCCTTCTTTAAGTTTGCATCTGTCAGGAGAGGTAAAACGTAGACTAACCCTGGCAAGAAAAATGGGCTGTTGTTTCTTAGATCAAAGGGTGGAGGGAGAGAAATGACAGAGCGGGGAACAAGAGCTTGCCAGATACCTGGCACATTATAGGATCTGCTTAAAGATCCATCCGTTTCTCTGATCCTGCCGGGATTTGAGGGATGGATAGGAAATTGAAGAGAGAGCAAGGGCTCGCAATAAACCATTGATCAGCCAAAGTCCTGCCGGAGACAGGTTCTTAAAAGGGGAAAGGAAGGGGGGGAGATGCTCAGCCCAGCTACGGGAGGGAGAGAAAAATCAAACAGGGTCATAGAAGGAGATCTGAGACCAGTTAATAATGATATAATGGGGCTTACCTTAGCCAAGCAGCCCTTACTCTAAAGGAGAAGGGTAACTAAGTGAAGAACACGTGAAGTGCAGAGGTGGGTTTCAGCAGGTTCTGACCAGTTCTGGAGAACCGGTAGCGGAAATTTTGAGTAGTTCGGAGAACCGGTAAATATCACCTCTGACTAGCCCAGTCCCCATCTATTCTTTGCCTCCCGAGTCCCAGCTGATCGGGAGGAAATGGGGATTTTGCAGTAACCTTCCCTTGGAATGGGGAGGGAATGGAGATTTTACAGTGGCCTTCCCCTGCCTTGCCCACCAAGCCACACCCACAGAACCGATAGTAAAAAATGTTGAAATCCACCACTGGTGAAGTGTTAATACCACTTTATATTGCCTTGGTAAGGCCACATCTGGAATACTGCATCCAGTTTTGGTCACCACAATGTAAAAAAGATGTGGAGACTCTAGAAAGAGTGCAGAGAAGAGCAAGAGAGATGATTAGGGGACTGGAGGCTAAAACATATGAAGAACGGTTGCAGGAACTGGGGATGTCTAGTTTGATGAAAAGAAGGACTGGGGGAGACATGATAGCAGTCTTCCAATATCTCAGGGGCTGCCACAAAGAAGAGGGAGTCAAGCTGTTCTCCAAAGCACCTGAGGGCAGGACAAGAAGCAATGGGTGGAAACTAATCAAGGGGAGAAGCAACTTAGAACTAAGGAGAAATTTCCTGGCAGTTAGAACAATTAATCAGTGGAACAACTTGTCTCCAGAGGTTGTGAAGGCTCCAACACTGGAAGTTTTTAAGAAGATGTTGGATAACCATTTGTCTGAAGTGGTGTAGGGTTTCCTGCCTAAGCAGGGGGTTGGACTAGAAGATCTCCAAGGCCCCTTCCAACTCTGTTATTCTGTTATTCAGTTCAAAGTGTGACTAATTCAACTATAGATGGTCCTCGACTTTCGACCACAATCCGGACCAGAATTTTCATTTGCTAAGTAAGGCAGTTGTTAAGTGAATTGTGCCTGATTTTGTCACTTTTTTTTGCCATGGTTGTTAAGTGAATCACATGGTCGTTAATCAAATCAGGCTTTCCCCCACCACCACCTCAATTTTGCTTGTCAGAAGCCGGCTAGGAAGGTGTCCCATGGCGACCCATGACCCCGGGACATTGCAACTGTCGTAAAGATGGTACTAAGTGCCTGAATTTGGGACACGTGTCCATGGGGATACGCCAATTGTGTGAGGACCAGTTGTGAGTGGGTTTTTTTTTTCCAACACCACTGTAACTTGGGGAAAAGAAACTAAAAGAATCTCTAGAACTCTGTAAAGAAATTGGCAGATACGTTTCCAGACATAAACCATGGTTTCTTTGAAAACGTGAACAGAGAATTCTGGGACCTGAAGTGGAGAGGTCAGCCAGAGCAGACAAGAAGGGCAAGATGGAGGAAACAGATGTGCCACCAAACCCGGCCATTTTCGGACACATTGCCACAGCTGCCATCTTGACTGGGGGACACTCTGCCCCGACGGATGTCTCTGGTTTTGTCTATGGAGATCCCTTGGCCCCAGCTGGACACAGATCTGCAAACAACATGCGATCTATCACTGCCAACTTTCTTTCTTTCTTTTTTATCTTAGTTTTTGCTGCATTTTTGGAGGCCTTCAGTTGAAAAACATCTCCAAACTAGCACAACAGGGAGTGGGCTGGCCTCAGACTTTGCTCCCCAAACATGCCACTTTAAAGGGGGCTGTTGTTATCTATGTAGCAGAACATCTAAACTCAGCAGCAACGCAACTAGTATCTATCCATTACTCATTCTTGGCTAGTTCCATAGATATTTATTATCTAATTTGATGTCTCAACTCAATTCCACCAATTCCGGCTAGTTTCTCCTGTCGTAAACGAACCCCGAGGCTTGTTCTAGATACTAGCTAACTAAGCCATAATGTGGGTTATTCCATCTTGGTCTTAGTGTACTTGTGTGGATCTAATTAGTATGGCATAGCCAAGCAACTTGATCATAGGGACCAAATCCATGTTTTTAGCCCCAGCCTAATAAGCCTTTTTCTTCTTCCTTTTTTTTTTTAAGGATAAAATATTTTTTATTTATAGTCTTATAGTAAAGGGAAGCCTTAACTTGCAAGACAATTCTTGGGCAGTATGTACAGCATACTTCAGTTCCATGGAATAGACTCACATCTGGACAGAGACCAAGCTACATTTGTACACGCTAAATTCAGAAAACGTCACAAACAAGTGTGGAAAGAAGACAAAAAAAATATCACACATACCACACGCACATGTATGTGCATATCCATGCATATGTGTGTACACACACACCCCTACACGCAAAGAGGCCTTTGCTTGCTTACAGCTTAGGCCTCTTTAATTCACATGGGAAACTGGCTCATTTGCCAGAGAGCAGGTCCACACTTTAAACTAGTACCAAGTAACAAAGCTTGTGTGTATTTACATTAAAAAAGCTGGTGCTTCTTGAGAGCCAAGATGGGGACATCATTGTTGTGGCTCCGACCCCCGAGCCTGTCTTATCGGAGGAAGAAGGCTCCGAAAGGGAAGGAGAGGAATTGGCCGGGCCTCCCTCTCCAGGACCCTCCTTTCTGGCAATGCCTCCTGTGTCTCCCGACAGAGAAGAGATTGGCCAGGAGCCAGGTATCCCCGCGCAGGCGCAGTTGGACAGTGACAGGGATGAGTCTTGGCTGGATCCACGCCAGCGTCGGAGAGATAAGCGTACGCAACAAAAGAGGAGGCATGCCAGAGATTAGGCTGAGTCACTGGACCACACCCCACAGGGTATAAAAGGGAGCGTGGTGGCCAGTCAAGCCTTGCGACGAACAAAGCTGAAAGCTTCCACGCCATTCTGCATTGCCGGACTTTTGCTATAGGCTTTGCTGGATTATATTTGGACTTAAGTTACTCTGTAATTATTTTATTTTACTTTGATGTACCAGAAGCGGAGAGAAGTTATCTCTTCCCTTCGTGAGTAATAAACTCTTGGCAGGCAGCCACTAGGTTGCTGCCAAGTTCCGTTATCATAAGGAGTTTGTCAGCTGGTTTGGTTTTTAACTCTTGGATGTCTGTTGGTGTGTGTGCATGTGGGACGGGGACAGAACAATCATGTCTTGGGCGGTGGGTTCAAACAACACAAATAATTGGCAGTATTCACAGTGTAGGATGGGCCCAATTTATAAGCCCCAACTTGCCAAGACAACCTACTGAACCACAAACCAACCCAGCTGAGCATCGCTGGGACTATGGCTTAAACGCAACCAACATGCCTTGATGTTTGGGCCTTGCTCGCTCTCTTTGCACAAGCCAACTTCCACGTTTACACGTTTCTGCAGGATATGGTGAAGAATTGAGAGACTGCCCCATTGCGGCTGCCGTTTTGCTATTCTTCATCATGTCCTGGGCACATCCCTACATCTCAACCTTGGCAAAGCTACATAATTCTGGCAAGGATGTACGGGTGTAATATTTTAAGGGGCTGCCCAAAGAAGAGGAGAGTCAACCTGTTCTCCAAAGCCCCTGAAGGCGGGACAAGAAGCAACGGATGGAAACGGATCAAGGAGAGAAGCCACCTGGAATTAAAGAGTTGGATAGCTGAGAATCTCCACGAACAGACGGTTAGAACAATTAACCAGTGGAACAGCTTGCCTCTAGAAGTTGTGGGGGCTCCAACATGGGATGTTTTTAAGAAGAGATTGTACAGCCATTTGTCTGAAATGTTATAGGATTTCCTGCTTCAGCAGGGGGCTGGACTAGATGACCTCCAAGGTGCCTTCTAATTCTATTATTCTGTTATTTTGTTCTCCACCAGGGCAGGGGTGTCACCCCTTGGCCTGGCCTCCTCCTTCTTCCTTGCCACCTTCGGAAGTCAAACTTCTGATTCTCATATTTAATTTCCCTTCTTTCTCCCTTTCTTTTTGGTTTATTCCCCTGGTCCCCTTCTTCTTCCTGGCTCCCCTCTCTCAGGTCTTCTGCCTTGGGCAAGGGGCTGGACTAGGCCTCCAAGGTCCCTTCCACCAGCCCTATGATTCTGTGCTTCTCTGTTTCTCTATTGTTAGCCACCATCTCTCTCTTTCTCTCTTTATTTTTCTTTATTTATCTATGCCCCCTAGCCTCCCACCCTCTTCCTTCTCTCCCCTCGGCTGCTCCTCCTCTTCTTCTTCTTCTTCTTCTCCTCTTCTTTCTTTCTAAACACTTCCTCCCTCCTCCTCCTCCTCCTCTCGGGAGCCCCGCACTCCCCCGAGCGTTATGACTTCATCCCCGGCGCGCGCGGGCTGCCGGCAAGGAGAAATAAATCTTCATAAAGACTGGGTTGTGATTAATCCGTGGGCCAAGGCTTGAGAGCGGGACCTTTCCCATTAGTGGATAATGGGAAGATGGAAAGCTCCTGTCGCCGGCAGTAGCTGCCCGTCATTTGTTCCACTTTGCACTCCATTTGGCGGGGAGACTACAAGGCACTCCATCAAAAATATTTTCAGAGTTAATTTCCGTCCCTTAATCTGCTTGATTCTTATTTTGTATCGAATGGCAGAATCGATTTTCGTGGCGACTAAATTAAATAAGGATCTTTTCATGCATGGGGGAGCCTGGGAGGTAAGGGGAGGAGGGGGGGAGAAAGCAAGGAGGAATTAGAAAAGAGGAGGAAAGGGGGTGACTGGGGAGTAAGGCACCAGTCCAGAATATTTCTTTTTTGGGGGTAGGGAAAGAAAACAGCCTCCCCTCCCCATGTGTTCCCCCATTCACATGCGTATCAGATAGGGCTGAAGAAGGCCGGTTCAACAGAACCGTCCTGATTTTTGTGCTTAAATTCTCCTGGGCTGGATTCGAAGCTATGATCCTGCCCGTTTTTGAGTCCTGGTATTTGGCATTTCGGAAAAGGTGGGGAAGGTGATTGAAACGGCCTAGCCTTAACAGAGAGGACTTCCAAGTCCACTCAACAGTCAAAGGAAGAAACAGTATAATTCTAAGAGTCTTACTTGACGGCAAAAAAGGGGCAGCCTGTAAAATTTAATAAATAAAAATAATCCAGATCATAAAAAGCAAAGAAATCGGGGGTTGGTCCTAGGGCTTTTATTCTCAAATGAATCAAATTTGGCAGCTCAGATGGCAGGAGGAGCATTGGGGTATCAACACACCCTGATATGCCAAGCCAAAATATACGAAACAGGAATTTGAAGGACACAGAGTAGTTACTAGTTGAGTAATGAAAGGTTTGTAAGCAAACAACCAAGCCCAGAGAGCACCAAGCTCCCTCCCAGTTCAACCCTGAGCTACAAATCAGCAGGAAGTCCTTGATTTATAACTACCATGGGGAGCAGAATTTCAGTTGTTAAGCAAAGCGGCTCTTAAGTTGGGCCCCATCTTGTGACATTTTTGTCACAGTGGAGTGATTGACTGCCATTGTTAAGTGAATCACACGGTCGTTAAGCAAATCTGGTTCCCCCCTCCCGTCCCACACCCCCCATTGACTTTGCTTGTCAGAAGCTGGCTGGGAAGGATGCGAATGGCAATCACGTGACCTCAGGATACTGCAACCGTCGTAAATACATGCCAGTTGCCAATCATCCGAATCATGATCACGTGACCGTGGGGATACTGAGATGGTCATAAGTGTGAGCACCGGTCATAAGTCCCTTTTTTCAGCACCACTGTAGACCGTTCAAAAAGCCCACTACACAAATGGTTGTAAGTTGAGGCCTACCTGTACTGATAGACAGAGAAGTACAGGTAGGCCTCAACTTACAACAATTTCACTTAGTGACCATTCAAAGTTACCATGGCACTGTAAAGTGACTTAGGACCGTTTTTCTCACTTACGACCATTGCAGCATCCCCATATGGACGTGATCAAAATTCAGATGTGTGGCAACTGACTCCTATTTATGACCGTCGTAGGGTCCCACGGTCCCACAATCCCCTTTTGCGACCTTCTGATAAGCAAAGCCAACGGGGGAAGACGGATTCACTTAACGACCGGGTTACTGACTTGAACAGCTGCAGGGGTTCACTTAACCCCTGTGACTGCGAAAGTCGTAAAATGGGGCAAAATTCACTTCACAACTGCTTCACTTAACAACGGAAATGTTGAGCTCAATGGTGATCAAGGAATATCCTGGACCTAAATTGTCGCAATTTCTACCCTCGAAACGACGTTATAGGGCACTGCACGTCAGAACAACTTAGACACAAGGACATTTTTTCCCCTCATGCCATCACTCTGCTAAACAACTAATTCCCACAACACTGTCAAATTATTTACTAAGACTGTATTACTATTCTTCTTCTCATTATCTCCTCCCACTTATGACTATAACCTTGCTGCTTGTATCTTTACGATTTATATTGTTTTATTTAGTTTCCTAGTGTGATTTGATTGCTTATTTAGTATCCTATGATTATCACTAAGCGTTGCATCTTATGATTCTTGATGAATGTATTTATTATGTACACGGAGAGTTTATGCACCAAAGACAAATTCCTTGGGTGTCCAATAACACTTGGCCAATAAAGAATTCTCTTCTCTTCTCTTCTCTTCTCTTCTCTTCTCTTCTCTTCTCTTCTCTTCTCTTCTCTTCTCTTCTCTTCTCTTCTCCCTATCCTATCCTATCCTATCCTATCCTATCCTATCCTATCCTATCCTATCCTATCCTATCCTTGTTTTATTCTATCCTATCCTTGTTTTATTCTATTCTATTTTAATCAGCAACCCTTCTCGGTAATCAACAAAAAGAGCCAAAATTAAGCCCTGGGTTTAAATTATTCCATGGACATTCGCCCTTCCTAGGAAGCAAATCTCAGATTCCCAGGACGCCCAGCCCCAAGAAGCAAGTGAGAGTAGAGGCTGTTGACAAAGAATAATAATCCAAAAGACAAATAATACACCAACAAGCCATCGCTTTCCCTGTCCGTGTCAGGCTTAAGCGTCCCTCCCCATCCCCATCTCCCCCCCCTCCCCAATCAGGCCTATCTGTGCTCATTTCATCCGCCATTCTTCTTCCGTTGTCAGATGGGCTGGCGGGCACCCCCTCCCTCCCCCCTGCCCACTCGGGGGTCCCCACGGGGAGGGAACGCTGCTCCTTCCGTCTGCCTCACATAACCCTTTTGCCCAGAAAAGCAGCGAGTTCATTTATTCGTGCTGGAGCCCCAGCAATTCATTTATCTCTCTTTTTTTCTGTATCTTTGACAGCTTGACGTGCCGCTGGTTCTCACCAATGCCAGCACACGGGCGTGCACGCACGCACACACACACTTAACACACACGCACACACACACACACACACACACACACAAAGAGAGAGAGAGAGAGAGAGAGAGAGAGGCCCTGGGTCTCCATTTCTTCTGATCTGCCTTCTCTTTCCACAATTAAAGAAAAAAAAAATCTGGGATTGGTATTTGGGAGCTATTTTTAATGATTACAGTGATAATAATAATAATTGCCATATTTTATTTATGCCTTTGAGGTTTTGCATCGTTTTTATCTTTTCTTTTCTTTTTTAAAGATTGTAAGCCTCCCAGAGTTACCCCGTGCTAAGAGGGGAGCCCAATAAATTTTACAAACGAACAAACGAAGAAATATAGGCTGAATGTTTTACAGCCTTGAAGACTTCTGGAAGGCAAACCAGTTCAGCAATAAAAGTAGGGGAAAAACCAGATGTCTTTGGAGAAATAGACAAATAGACTTTGCTTGTCGGAAAAAGGTGATCCCCGGGGACACTGCAGTCGTCATAAATGGGAGACAGTCGTCAAGCATCCGAATGTAAATCACGTGACCGGGGGTGGGTGGGTAGGATGCTTTTTCGCAAATGCGAAAAAGGATCCTAAGTGGCTTTTTTTCAGTGCCATTGCAACTTTGAATGGTCACTAAGCGAACTGTTGTTAAGTCAAGGACGACCTGTATTCTGTTAAATAAATAAATACCATTACCATCAGGGACATTAGCTAAGGACCGATGAGAGTTGCAGGCTAAATAGCTTAAATAGAATTGGTTTTAGTTGATGCTGAGGGCGTTATGTCAGCTCAGCCTGCAGCCATTTATGGCTCTCTGCAGTTAGGCAAATCTAGAAAATTAGGTTGAGTTAATCCACAATATCTTCACTTTTTAATGTTTGCTCTCTGCATCCCTGAGTAAACACCGTTTGTCGCTGGTCTCTCAACCACATAAGTTGACAGTCCAAAGTCCAGAAAGTTTAGCAATGGGAAAAAAAGAAAGCTTTGCCTACACAAATATTTACCAACCGCTACAGATTATGCTGTCAGGGTTGCAAGTAACACCCCCAACGAAAGAAAACTCCGAGGCTTGAAGTTCCTCAAAGTTCCATTTTATTAGAGATGTCAAATTGGCACATCTGGGAAAACCCGAATCTGAAAGCTTCCAGGTTTTCCCCACCCAAAGGGAAGTCTAAGTCCCTTCCTCCTGCACCCCACATGTCCATCACATGGTCCAATCAATGCATCAACCCAACTGGAGATGCCTCCCAGTCAGGAGTGCTATTCACTTACCTTCACTGCCAGTTCGCAAATGTGATGCGTGCACGCTTGCTCGCACGTGCCACCTCCGTGAATGTGCAGGATTTTCCGTGCATGCACAGAGCATCAAAAACGGGATATGATGACATCCGGGCAGGTAGGCAGAACCTCCCGCAGCCGCCGCTACCTGTTCGCCAGAACTGGATAGAACCGGCTGAATATCACCACTGCTCCCAGTCACGCCACTCCAGGTGCAGGCTGAATGTCCTTGACTCCCAGAGAAAAGAATGTTATTATGACTAGATATCTCTACAACTCCATGCATTCCCCACTCCCAATTTCCCACAGCACTAAGGGTGGCAGCCCTGAAGATCCAGAGAAAAAGATGACCTCCAGGGCTGACATATGCAGCTCAGGGCAACTTTCTCAAACCTCTAAATACGTTAAACCGCAATACCAATATTTCCATTATACGATTGTGTTGGAGGTATCATTCGGCGAGAAGAAACCATGATATCCGTAGACCAGGCAGCTGATCCCTCTGAGAAGGCGCAAGCCATTTTTTATTTTAAAAGGGGGAAAGTTGGAAACCCCAGAGATAACATCCTCTGCCCCTTGGGATATGATTTTCTTTATAAATCATATCCCTCCACTCTGTTTAACAAAGGTTAACAATCTTGGGCTTCCGTTTTACCTCCTAGTTGCCCCACCTGATTTACTCATGCTTTCCCTATCAACTCATTCTAAGCACAGCCCCTCCGACATTCTCCGCCCTAGCAATAAAGTCTATATAACAGATGGCCATTGACGGAACTGAGTTTCTTGCCTAGAGACAGCTGGGCATCAGAGAAATCTGAGGTTTCGGTTCGGGGTTTAAAAAAAGAAAAATACAGGTAAGAGAACGTAAGCCCGTGTGGAAATATTTGCAAATCCTCTGTGGATGCCAAGTTGGTTTTTGGAGCAGGAAGAAGAATAAATAGGAGTTGAAAAACTTTGAAGCTACCTTCTAGAATTGTGTGTTTTGTTTCCAGCTCATAGATTACGTTAGGTTAAATTGAGCTGCATGGTTTGTAGTTTATTATGTTAAAAGAAACTAGAAACAACACGGATTTTTTGGGGGGGGAGTAGGTTAATAGTAGAAAGAAGAATAAGGAAAGGGTGGATCCATTGTGAAGAGAAGAATGATAAGATAGGTGATAGATAGAGAAAGGGTTGATGCCTTAAATCTTCTTGAGGGATCCTGGGTGCTCTCTGAGCTTGACTGTTTTCTTGCATGCGTTTCATTACCCAACTAGGGAACCTCATCAGGACTAGGGGTGGAGTTTGCTCTTAGTTTATATTCTAGTGCAGGGGTGAAATCCAGCAGGTTCTGACAGGTTCTGGAGAACCGGTAGCGGAAATTTTGAGTAGTTCGGAGAACCAGCAAATACCACCTCTGGCTGTCCCCAGAGTGGGGTGGGAATGGAGATTTTGCAAGATCCTTCCCCCAGGAGTGGGGAGGGAATAGGGATTTTGTAGTGTCCTTCCCCTGGAGTAGGGTGGGAATGGAGATTTTGCAATATCCTTCCCCCAGGAGTGGGGAGGGAATGAGGATTTTGCAGTATCCTTCCCCTGGAGTGGGGAGGGAATGGGGTTTTTGCAGTATCCTTTCCCTGGAGTGGGGAGGGAATGGAGCTTTTGCAATATCCTTTCGCCAAGAGTGGGGAGGGAATGGGGATTTTGCAGTATCCTTCCCCAGGAGTGGGGAGGGAATGGGGATTTTACAGTATCCTTCCCAGGGGTGAAATGCTCCCGGTTCGAACTTGGTGGGCGTGGCAGTATCCTTTCCCTGCCACGCCCACCAAGCCACACCCTCCAAGCCACACCACGCCCACCAAGCCACGCCCACAGAACCGGTAGTAAAAAAAATTGGATTTCACCACTGTTCTAGTGGCTTGCCCTGTCGTGTTGATGGGGATTGTCGTAGAAGTTCTTTGGTTGGGCTGCTTATTGTTGACTTGTTTGGCAATTCCTTGATTGAGGTATTCTTTATACTTGATTGTTGGTCTGGTGTTAACATGATGTTCATCAAATCTTCATTTCCGTCTTCTCTCCGGCAGAAAACTGGGTTCAGATGAACTCCAGCAGAGACATCTTATGTCTTTGGAGGATATTCTCAATCATACAGGTCATGGTCCCTAGCTGATACAACAAAGGTGATTAGGGGACTGGAGGCTAAAACATATAAAGAACGGATGCAGGAACTGGGTATGTCTAGTTTGATAAAAAGAAGGACTAGGGGCAGGGGTGAAATGCTCCCAGTTTGGACCGGATCACCTGATCTGGTAGCGATGGTGGCGGGTGGTTCAGAGAACTGGTAGCAAAAATCCCTGCCCCTCCACCCCCCAATGCGCAGCTGAGCTGTGCGATCATCAGAGGATTTTTTTTTTTTACTTTGAAAAGCATTTTTTCTACAACCTCTTCGGCTGAAAAAATGCTTTTAAAAGTAAAAAAAAAAAACGATGATGATCGTGCGGCTCAGCTGGGATCGTCAGAGCCTTTTAAAAGTATTTTTTAAACAACCTCTTTGGCCAACCTCTTTTTGTACTTTTTTTAAAAGTAAAAAAAAAAGAAAAGAAGAAGTTGACCATGCCCATCCAATCACATTACCCTCCCCCCACCAAGCCACACGCACAGAACCGGTAATAACAAATTTTACATTTCACCACTGATTAGGGAGTGACATGATAGCAGGATTCCAAATTCACAGGGGCTGCCCCAAAGAAGAGGGAGACAAGCTATTCTCCAAAGCACCTGAGGGTAGAACAAGAAGCAATGGGTGGAAACTAATCAAGGAGAGAAGCAACCTAGAACTAAGGAGAAATTTCCTGACAGTTAGAACAATTAATAAATGGAACAACTTGCCTCCAGAAGTTGTAAATGTTCCAACACTGGAGGTTTTTAAGAAGATGTTGGATAACCATTTGTCTGAAGTGGTGTAGGGTTTCCTGCCTGAGCAGGGGGTTGGACTAGAAGACCTCCGTTCCGTTCCGTTCCATTCTTCATTCCATTCTTCTATTCTATTCTATTCTATTCTATTCTATTCTATTCTATTCTATTCTATTCTATTCTATTCCATTCCATTCCATTCCATTCCATTCCATTCCATTCTTCATTCCATTCTTCATTCCATTCTTCTATTCTATTCTATTCTATTCTATTCTATTCTATTCTATTCTATTCTATTCCATTCCATTCCATTCCATTCCATTCTTCATTCCATTCTTCATTCCATTATTCTATTCTGTTCTGTTCTGTTCCGCTCCGTTCCGTTCCATTCCACTCTATTCTATTCTTCAATCCATTATTCTATTCTATTCTATTCTATTCTATTCTATTCTATTCTATTCTATTCTATTCTCTCCTATCCTATTCCATTTTATTCTATTCTGTTCTATGATGAACGTAGTACAGATTCGTTATTCAACTTGGCTAAGTTTTATCTGTGGAAAAAAAAGGATTGTAGGAAAATCTACCAAATACGGTAGCAAGCAAGAGTGAGGGGAAAAAAATACCCCGTTACGCTTTCTAGAAGTCTGCAAAACATGTTTTCTTAAAAACAAAAAACGGAACTGGAAGCTGAAGGCAAACTTCAGGGGGCTGCCTTCATGTCAGCCTGTGCCGCGAAGAAGCCGCACTACAAATGCAAAAAAAAAAAACACCCCAACAACAACCCAACAACACATAACTCAGCGGCGCCAAAGGACGAGGCGCTAGTTAGAAGTGAGCTGCCTTGAAATCAATGGGATTTTCTTTCAACTGAATGTTTTTAGGATTGGATGTTAAGCTCATCGATTGTAGGCAACCCAAAGCTCAGTTAAATGTTTAATTCCCATTGATTGCAATAGGGTTTTTTTTTTCTCTCTCTCTTCATGAAAATCTCGTGGAACCTTGGAGGCTAACTTGGTTATTGTAGCCTGGGGTTTTCTCTTACTATAACAGATATATCTTCATGAATTCACTTCTCCTAAAACAAGGTTACCAGTGAGCAATTTAAAAAGCAACCAAAGAGAGAGAGAGAAAGAGCGAGAGAGAGAAAACAATTGGAGCGTTTTTGCTTTTCTCAGAGGTCTATGCTGTAGAGATCAGAAGGTGATCATGGAGAGAGAACCAACTGTCTGTGAAATCCTGAAGCTTGGCAGCAGGGCCTTATTATTCATTTTTTATTTATTTTTTGGTTTGATTTATATGCCGCCCTTCTCCGAAGACTCAGGGCGGCTTACAATGCGTTAAGCAATATTTATTTATTTGTTTAAATGTCTATACCGCCCTTCTCCAAATAGGACTCAGGGCGGTGCACAGCCTAAGTAAAAACAAAGCATACAAAATTTAAAAAACAGTGTTAAAATAATTAAATATTCTGGCCGTAAATTAAAACAACCCAATTTAAAATCAATTTAAAATTTAGCTCAAGCCAGCCCAGCCAGCCTTCATACTTTTGTATATTTTATACAAAGTCAGCTTATTGCCCCCACAGTCTGGGTCCTCATTTTACCTACCTTAGAAAGGCCGCACACATGTGTACAAGCCGTGCATGCAAGCAAGCCGCGCACGCTCACATTTTTGGTGCGCAGCGAACCTGTGGTAAAATTTTGTGAAACCCACCTCTGAGGCTAAAATATAAGTAGCCCTCAAGTTAGGATCACAACTGAGCACACAACAAAAGATGACGTTGCCAGCGAACCTGTGGTAAAATTTTGGGAAACCCACCTCTGAGGCTAAAATATAAGTAGCCCTCAAGTTAGGATCACAACTGAGCGCACAAAAAAAAGGACGTTGCCGGCGAACCTGTGGTAAAATTTTGTGAAACTCCCCTCTGAGGCTAAAATATAAGTAGCCCTCAAGTTAGGATCACAACTGAGCACACAACAAAAAATGACGTTGCCAAGTGAAACATTTGTCAAGTGAGTTTGCCCCCGTTTTACGACTTTTCTGGCCACCGTTGTTAAGTGATTCGTTGCATTTGTTATAAGTTAGTAAACATGGTTGTTAAGTGAATCTGGCTCCCCCCCCCTTAACTTGGCTTGTCAGAAGGAGATCGCAAAAGGGGATCACGTGGCACACACACACACACACACGGGACAATGCGACCATCGTAAATATGAGCCCGTTGCCAAGTGGCTGAATTTTGATCACCTCACTGTGGAGATGGTCGTAAGTGTGAAAAACGGCCATACGTTGCTTTTTTCGGTCCCGTTGTAACTTTGAACGGTCACTAAACGAAATGTTGTAAGTTGAGGAGTACCTGTATTGCTCATTCATATGGATTGTGGGTGAAGCAGAATCTGGGTCTCCTTAGTCCAGCACCTTCCCTGTTGTACCACGTTGGCTCTTATTTTGGTAGAGGTCAATGGAAGGAGAAGTTATTTGCAGAAACTCAAACTTATTTGCAGAAACTCAAACTCAAACTTAAACGTCAATGGAAGGAGAAGTTATTTGCAGAAACTCAAACTTATCATCGCCCACATGACCAAAACTCTGGATAACAAAGAAATGGTGTCCCACCCTTCAGGGTGTGTAGCTCCATCCTTCCATTTTCTCCTGCTCACCATTCCTTTCGATTCAGATAACCACACCACACCTGATTAGGCCCCACGTCATAAGCGTTCAACGTTTCATTGGAGGAGGGACCACTACAGACCTGGCCACCAGATTTGCAAAAAGGGGTTAGGTATGGATGTAGAAAAGGGACGCAGTGGCTCAGTGGCTAAGACACTGAGCTTGTCGATTGAAAGGTCGGCAGTTCAGCGGTTCGAATCCCTAGCGCCGCGTAATGGGGTGAGCTCCCGTTACTTGTCCCAGCTTCTGCCAACCTAGCAGTTCGAAAGCACGTAAAAAATGCAAGTAGAAAAAATAGGGACCACCTTTGGTGGGAAGGTAACAGCGTTCCGTGCGCCTTTGGTGTTTAGTCATGCCGGCCACATGACCACGGAGACGTCTTCGGACAGCGCTGGCTCTTCGGCTTTGAAACGGAGATGAGCACTGCCCTCTAGAGTCGGGAACAACTAGCACATATGTGCGAGGGGAACCTTTATCTTTTATGGATGTAGAGGGAAGTCCTTGCTCACAAACCACCATCCCAGACACTCAGATGTCCTTGGTGCTCTCTGAGCTGTGTTATTTGTTTGCAGATGCATTGTTACCAAAGTAGGTAACATCAACTGCATAACATCATTTACTGGGCTGGCAGACGAGTTTAGCTGAGCTCATAAAACCCATAAATATCCCTGTGTCTAGTTGTTTTGGCATGCATGATTTGAAAACGTCTCTCAAAAAGCCAGGCATGGTAGAGAACAGCCTATCCTACCTGAACTGAACCAGCAGCTGGTCTACCTGTCCCACTTCGTGTTTGTGGGAAATAAATATGCCGGGGCATCTGTGTTGCTTGATTTTTTTATTACAAACAAGTCTTAACTGAGTGCTGTCCAAACGCCTCCAGTTTGACCACGGTGCTACCACAAAACAAACAATTAAAACAAAGAGGCCCTTCCTTTTCCCCGGTGTAGCTCTGAGAAGGTGATTTTTTCCCCCTCTCCTGCTCTATGACTATCAGCTTCTCTTGGGTGTGATGGGAATATTTATGTCTCAAAGCTGTTCCTCAAACAGATATTTACAATCGAGGTCTTGTACCGTTCAGAGAAAGGTGTGTTGCCTTGCGCAAAATATTCATGGGGATGGACTGGGGCACAAATGGGATTGCTCTCGGAGAAACTTCTCACATTCCCCCCTCCCCGGAGGGGAAGAATTCAAAAGAAGAGCTCATGGGAATGGACTACAGCCCCAACATGGCCTGAATAGCAATGCCAGGGGAGGCCCAATCACTTCTGGATTGGCGGGTGCATCTCCCACGCTATAAAAAAGATGTTGAGACTCTAGAAAGAGTGCAGAAAAGAGCAAGAAAGATGATTAGACGACTGGAGACTAAAACATATGAAGAACGGTTTGCAGGAACTGGGCGTTCTCTAGTGAAGAGAAGGACCAGGGGAGAGAGGATAGCAGTCTTCCAATATTTGAGGGGCTGCCACAGAGAGGAGGGGGGTCAAGCTATTTTCCAAAGCACCCGAAGACCAAATGGAAACTGATCAAAGAGAGATTCAACCTAGAAATAAGGAGAAATTTTCTGACAGTGAGAACAATCAACCCATGGAACAGAAGTTGCCTTTGGAAGTTGTGGGAGCTTCATCACTGGAGGCTTTCAAGAGGAGATTGGACTGCCATTTGCCGGGGATGGTGTAGACTCTCTGGCTTGCGTGAGAGGAGTTGGACTAGATGACGTACAAGATTCCTTCCAACCCTGTTAATTTATCTATCATACAAAGGGTGTATAGGCTGACCATTCCCATCAGCTGTCACAAGGTGCCCTGAATGAGGGGGCATAGGAAGGGTGGGGGGTAGTGACAGTAATCCTAATCTCTCAAAAGAGATTCCAAAAGTTGGAGCTAATATTTATTTATTTATTTATTTTATTTTATTTTATTTTTAATTTGATTTATATGCCGCCCTTCTCCGGAGACTCAGGGTGGCTTACAATGCGTTAAGCAATAGCCTTCATACTTTTGTATATTTTATACAAAGTCAGCTTATTGCCCCCACAAACTGGGTCCTCATTTCACCTACCTTAGAAAGGATGGAAGGCTGAGTCAACCTTGAGCCTTGGAGAGATTCGAACCAGCAGTAATTGCAGGTAATAACAGGGTGCTTAGACCACTGTACCATCAAGGCTCATTTTATGGGTGAGCTTTGTGTCTGGGCTGCTTGGCAAGGGTCACAAACTGTCAGGGCACAATTTTAATGTCGCAGGGATGGGAAGAAAGGTTGACAGAGTCCGATCCTAGGTAGAGGCAGATATTTCTCTCTCTGGGCACACTGGGGGGAAAAAACTCCGCCTTGGTAACAGGAAGGGCATCCGGCCAGTAAAGACTCTGCTAGCTCCATTCAGTTGCCCAGACTCCACCCCGCGAGGGATTATGGGGTCGTTAAAAAAGGATGATGAGGGATGGGAAGAAATGTTGCCGGTTGTGAAACTGGTTGCCAAGTCTCTCAAGGCCCAAAGATTTCTTGGAGCTGATGGGGTAATCGAAATAATTGGTCTTCCTGTCCTCCTCCTCCTCCTCCTCTTTCCTGTCTTTCTGGCCCTCCTCCTCCTTCCTTCCTTCCTTCCTTCTTTCCTTCCTTCCTTCCTTCCTTCCTTCCTTCCTTCCTAGGGTTAACATGGCCTATCAATCGGAGGTGATCATTGATGCTCAGCCTCAACCTGCTGGCACCAGCTACACATTCAATAATCAAGGAAGCTGGAATTCAGAGCTGTGTGACTGCTTTTCTGACATGGGCATCTGTGAGTAATGGAGGCATTTGGGGATGCAAAGGCGTGGGGGGGAATCTCTCATGGCTGGGCTTTACATGGGAAAAGCAAGGACCATGAAAGGGTCAAACATGTCAAGATGGCAGCCACAAATGTGTAATCCTTTTCTGTGAATTGTATTTTGGCTTTTTTTCCACCCCAAACCACCTCAAATCATCATCATTTAATGACCCCATAATCCCTTGCGGGGTGGAATCTGGGCAACTGAATGGAGCTGAGTGTTTATTGGCCGGATGCCTTTCCTGTCGCCAATGCAGAGTTTTGTTCAGCAGATATATTCTCACTGTGCCCAGAGAGAGAGAGAAATATCTGCCTCTACCTAGGATCAAACTCACAGCCTCCTGACTGTGAGGCGAGAGCTCCACCTCTAGGCCACCACACCACTCTTTCAAGTCCATCACAAATACCCTAGCTCAAATCATAAATGCAGGTAGTCCATGACTCACAACCATAAATTGAGCCCAAAATTTCAGTTGCTAAGCAAGACAGTTGTTAAGTGAGTCGGGCTTCTCCATTGATTTTGCTTGTCAGAAGGTCACAAAAGGTGATCCCGTGATCCCGGGACAATACAACCGTCATAAATAAAAGCCAGTTTCCAAGTGTCTGAATTTTGATCACATGATCATGGGGATGCTGCGATGGTTGTAACTATGAAAAGCGTAGTAACTTCAAACGGTCATTAAAGTAATGGTTGTTTAGTGTCTGGCTGGGGAATTCTGGGAATTGAAGTCCACAAGTCTTTATTCATTACAGTTTTCTTCATTGTATTTATTTATTAGTTTATGAGTGGTGCTGTGGCCTAGAGGTGGAGCTCTTACCTCACAATCAGGAGGCTTTGAGTTCGATCCTAGGTAGAGGCAGATATTTCTCTCTCTCTCTCTGGGCACAATGAGAATATATCTGCTGAACAAAACTCTGCATTGGCGACAGGAAGGGCATCCGGTCATTAAAACACTCAGCTCCATTCAGTTGGCCAGACTCCACCCTGCAAGGGATTATGGGGTCAGAAAAAGGAGATGGTGATGATTTATTTATTAGTTTATAATTTATAATATATAATACAAAAATAGAAAAGATAACAGGAGGAAAATAAGGGAGGGAAATGGGAAGGGGAAAGTGTGGGAAAAAGGGAAAAAAGAAAGAAAAGGTGTTGACTTCCTACTCCCTTTGGTGCAGTAGAATAAGATAATAACATCAAGGCTCAACTTTTTACTTTTACGTAATAGTTTAAACTAGCCATTTCTGTAACAGCAAACCTATTCATCGTAAAACCCAAAATCAAAGTTTCATTTCCCCCCCCCCAACCTCAACCACAAAATCCAGAAACGGTTTCTGAAGGCCACAAGTCTTAAAAGTTGCCAAGTTTGGACACTCCTGAACTACAGCTTGGATAGTAGATATCTAAGGGGAAGAAAGTCATCTGTCGTTTTTATTTGTCTCTCAAGGAGTTTGGGAGAGAACCTCACACCCTCTTCCTTCCTTTTCTCCAGGTCTTTGTGCCACTTTTATACCCTGTGTTCTTGCCTGTCGGGTCTCGGAACAAGCCGGGGAATCCTTCTGCCTCCCATTTTTGCCAGGCTCTCTGATCGCCCTCCGTACAGGAGTGCGTGGAAAATACCGTATTCAGGTAAAAGGCGGAACGTCAAAAATAAAAATGCAAATTGAGTTTGGGGATAGAGGGTGGCTGGGACCGGATGTGACTATGCCTCTTTTCTTCCCTAAAGAGGAAGTCACCCTCCAGTGGTCGGTTTCAAATTATTCCACCACCGGTTCGCCGAAAATGTGAGTGTGCGCGCACGGCTTCCGTGCACGCATGCACACACAGCTTCCGTTACGCGGCGAGGCTCGACCAAGCAGCCTGCTCCCCACTATCTCTGCAAGCGGGAGCGAGCGGTTCGCCGAACTACTCAAAATTTCTGCTACCAATTCACCCGAACCGGTCTGAACCGTCTGAATAACACCTCTGTCGCCCTCCCCTCCTTCCTTCTTGATTCTCATCATGAGGTCCAGCCTCATCACCGACCCCCGTTTTAACTCAGCCCTTTTTTTTTTCCACCCAGGGGTCTATCTGTGAAGACTGGATGATCATGTCGTGCTGCCCACTGTGTGGACTCTGTCAGATGGCAAGAGAGTTGAACAGGAACTGAGAAGACAGAGAAGAGGTGGCCAGACTTCACTCTGGAGAAAGCAAAGGAAGAGTGGAAGAAATGAGTCAAGGGGGACAAAGCTAGCGCTGACAGATCTGAAGTGAGAAAGAAAGAGGACAGAAGATTACAACGGGATTAATTTTCCTATCTCTTTGTTGACTAGAGTTTGAAACTCCACAATGCAAAATCCTGCAAAAAAAAAAAAAAAAGAATATGCACCCAAACCCATAACCACACACACATATATTATAGGAGAAATGAGATTTAAATTTTTTACACCCCGTAAGGATTAGATATAATTATGAGTAAGTATGATAAGTCATACTTATCTTCTAGAAGTTGCTTTCTTTCTCTCTTTGGTGTCATCTAGTGGTCATCCAGAATCTTGCAGACCAGATCTGATCTGTCTGGTCCAGGGGTTTTCAAACTTGACAACTTTTAAGACTTGTGGATTTCAACTCCCAGAATTCTTCCATGCAGGCTGGGGAATTTTGGGAGTTGAGGTCCACAAATCTTAAAATTGCGAACTTTGGAGAGACCCTAGATTGAACTAGAAGATTCTGAATGCAGCTGCCTCTTGGTGCTAACAAAAGAGGAATATTCAATAAGCAGGGATTTTAATGTTTATTCCCTCTGTCATTTCCACCTTGAAATCTATGTCCTAATAAATCCTGATCTAAGACTCTGCTCGTTTTTTTTTTTTTTAAATAATTGCTACTTTTGGAAATGGAAACTGCTGCGTGCCTTTGGACAGCTTGGTAATGTGTTTATGTTTGAGAAAACCCCTCCTGGATTGTTCTTTTCCTCCATTAAATGTGTCGAAATCAGTTGATTTTTATGACTATAATTGAACATTTCAACACTTTTGAGAATGGCTGATGGTCGGATTCCGAAAGATCTCCTGGATGGAGAATTAGTGCAGGGAAAGCGCCTCAGAGGGAGACCACAGCTGCGATATAAGGATATTTGCAAGAGGGACCTAAAGGCCCTGGGAATGGACATTAACCACTGGGAAACCTTGACCTCCGATCGTTCAGCTTGGAGGCTAAAGATGCAGCCTGGCCTTCTCCAATTCGAAGAGACCCTTAGCCGAGGCAAAGAGGCAGTCCAGGAACCAGCGAAATCTGGGGGCTGGGCAGGGGACAGAATATATCTGCCCTCAGTGTGGAAGGGATTGCAACTCTCCAATTGGCCTTTTCAGTCACACTAGATCAGTGTTTCTCAACCTTGGTAGCTTGAAGATGGGTGGACTTCAAGCTTCCAAGGTTGAGAAACACTGCAGTAGATGGTGTTTTAGGACCTCTTTCCAGAGCACGATACCATAGTCTCTTGAGACTGAAGGATGCCAATGCCAGAAACCCCTCTGTAGACTAACACAGTTCTTCTACAATGTCTGTGCTGAAGTTATGAATCAGAAAGCCCAACCAGTTTTTGTTCTGGTTTTCTTGACAGAAAGAAAAACAAGATTTCATCTGCTGACTGGAAAAAATAACAATAAGATTTTCCTAACCATATTGCAATTGGCTGAATGCGTACAACAAAATGCAGAACTGAAGACGCTTACGTCAGGAATTAGTCATGCCTGAATCTAGCCGTTATAAAAATAAGGATTATAACTAACAACCCACGGTTAGCATTTTACCACGCATGCGTTTATTCTGACTTTAAAATGGAAAGCTAGTAACTATTTAACCAGGATACAGATACAGATACAGAACAGGAAGTGGAGTCCCAAAATATGTGTTTTTTTACAAAGCAAGTGAACTGGAATATCATTGCTAACAGAGCCTGGATAGCTCTGCAGACAGGTACTGTGATTTAACATCAGCTGTCTGCAATTAAAGTAAGTTCGAATCTCACCAGGCTCAAGGTTGACTCAGCCTTCCATCCTTTCTAAGGTAGGTAAATTGAGGACCCAGTTTGTGGGGGCAATAAGCTGACTTTGTATAATATACAAAAGTATGAAGGCTATTGCTTAACGCACTGTAAGCCGCCCTGAGTCTCCGGAGAACGGCGGCATATAAATCAAATTAAAAAAAAAAAACCAGTTGCTGTAGCAATGACAAATCTCAGTCAGTATTATTTGCAAATGTCCAAGACTACACCACCCCATCATCCTGAGTCAGTAATAGCTTTCAAGCTAAGAGCAGCGGGTTGGGGAAAAGGAAAGGCGTGATCCTGTTATTTTCTGCTGTGCATTAAACACGGTCAATAAACATTATTTGTTTTCAAGGATAGATATTAGAACAAAAATGGGCTGCTATTGACGCAAATGGCAGAGCTCGCCAGTAGGCGGCCAACAAAAGACTCTATTTCCCAGTAGGCTCCGCGCCTAGGAAAGTAAACATCCGCGCTCCACCCCGCCCTCCCTTTGCCACGCAGACCGATCGCTTCCGCCCAGGAGCTGCATTGGGTTCTGTTAAGAGGTGAGCGGGGTTCTGTTGCCAGGGGCAACCCCGGATGCAGGAGAGACTGGACCGCGCAGCATCGGAGGGACCTTTTTTTTTGTCCCTGGTCGTGGATGCCTGGGAAGAGAAACGGTTTTACGGGGGCGGCCAAGTTCTTTTTGCCAGTTTGCGGACGGAAACCTGGGAGACACACCCTGGATTCACGGGACAGCCCAACCATGAGCTCGGTTTAGAATTGGGCGCCCCATATGGGGCGGTGGGCTCATCCTGAGAGGGGGGCAAAGGATGGGGCGTATCCAGTCTCCAGCGCTGGCCGGATAAAAGCCTGTGATAGAGGCCCATATTAGCTGTTTTAAAGAAGAGAGAGAGAGAGGAAGGGCAAGGAAAGAAGAAGATAAGGGGTATTTACTAAAGACACGAGAGATTATAAAATGGTGTATTTTATGTGTTATTTTAGTGCAATTGCCTGATGGGAGGTAATATGGTGTAATGGTGCCGGCATCAGGCTAGAAACTGGGGGTCAGTGAGTTCTTGTTCAGCCTTAGATATGAAAGCCGGCTGGGGGACTTTGGGCCAATCACTAGGAGATGGTGAGTTCTAGTCCTGCCTTAGATATGAAAACCAGTTGAATGACTTTGGGCAAAATCACCTGGAGATGGTGAGTTCTAATCCTGCCTTAGGCATGAAAGCTGGCTGGGGGACTTTGGGCCAATCACCAGGAGATGGTGAGTTCTAGTCCCACTTTAGGAATGAAAGTCGGCTGGGTGACTTTGGGCCAATCACCAGGAGAATATGAGTACTAGTTCCACCTTAGGCATGAAAGCAACTGGGGGGTGTATTTATTTGTTTGTTTGTATCCCACCTTTATTATTTTTACAAATAAATCAAGGCGGTAAATATATCCAACATACCTTCTTTCATCCTCTTATTTTCCCTACAACAACAACAACCCTGTGAGGTGGATTTGGGCCAATCATTAGTAAATTGTGAGTTCTAGTCCCATGTTAGGCATGAAAGCTGGCTTGGATGACTTTGAGCCAAAGCCTGTTTTTTGTTTGTTTTTGCTAGCAAGCAATGAATAAGATGTGCTTTCATAGCAGGTGAGGTGAGGTTATGCATTGATGTCACTCTGGAAGGTCTGTCGTGCAGCAATGTATCAAGTATGTAAAGGAAGTCTATGGAGATTCTCAGTCATCCAAGTCATGGTTGTCCCAAAGGTGCTCTTTTTTCAAGAGTTAACTGGACTTTCTGTTTTTTCTTTGAAGACGTTTCGCTTCTCATCCAAGAAAGAGAGAGCTGAAGAAACTGCTTGGATGAGAAGCAAAACGTCTTCAAAGAAAACCCAGAAAGTCCAGTTGCCTCTTGAAAAAAGGGACAATTATGTAAAGGAAGGGAATGGGCCTCTAAATGACATCATTACTGTGGATAACATCATGAGGCATTCAGGGTCGGTTTTGAGCCTCAACCAATCAGTATTGTGCCTGACTCCCATATCTGTCTTTCTGTACAGCTTCTCAGTATTAATTTACCATGGCTGGTAAAACTGGACCAGAACATCTCTTTAATGCAGCCACTGAAGTCGAGACCACAGGAGCATTGTTGAGCAACAAGTAAGTTATGAGAAAATCATTTTGCTTTTCCTAGCTGAAGTGTTGCATACAACTCCTATCCTTCCCAGCCATCACAGCTAAGAGACATGCTGGCTCAAGAGGAATTGTGGGGTTCCTGGTGCTGTCTGAGCTTGGTTGTTTTCTTGCAGACATTTCGTTACCCAACTAGGTAGCATCATCCGTGCTAGAAGGGAGCAGGATTTGATTGGAGTTTTGTTTATTTATTTTTATTGTTGGTCTAGTGTTAATCTTGGTGTTAATTTCTGCTCAACTGGGTGTTGATTGCTGGTGAGGAAATGTTTGGGTCTCTTTCTTTCCTTTCTGGCATTTTGATTGTCTTTTTGGAATGGTGTATAAACGTTGTTTATCTCTATGGGCCTGTCGATGGCCGATTTGTCTGAGTGAAATTCCTCAAGAGGAATTGTCATTTAACATTCTGAGGACAACGGAGCTGGAACGCTGCTTTTTAAAAAGAGCTGGGGTCTATGGAGATAGTCATCCAAGTCATGGTTGTCCCAAAGGTGGGTTGTTGTTGTTTTTTTCATGTTTATTTGAAGACCATTCTTCTAATTCTTTCCTGGCCTTCTGACTTTGTCCCTTCCAGGATTAACATCCCAGCACTTTTGCCCCAAGGCCCAGCTAAGGAATGGCTAGATCAGCGTCGGGCTACCATTCGCCCCTGGGCCAACTTCGTGGACCAGAGGCGTTTTGCAAAGCCTCAGAATTTTGGGGAACTGTGTAAACGGCTTGTCCGCAACGTGGAATATTTCCAGAGCAATTATGTCTTTGTCTTCCTGGGACTTATCGTCTATTGCCTGTGAGTAGATTTGATTGCTTCTTTGTTTTACTTGTGTGGGTGAGGAATTCTCCTGATTCTGTGCTGCAAATATCACTGATGATAGCAATGGCAGTTAGACTTATATACCGCTTCACAGTGCCTTACAGCCCTCTGTAAGCAGTTTACAGAGTCAGCATATTGCCTCCAACAATTTGGGTCCTCATTTTACCCACCTCGGAAGGATGGGAGGCTGAGTCAACCTTGAGATGGTCAGGATTGAACTTCTGTCAGTGGGCCAGAAGTTAGCCTGCAATGCTACATTCTAACCACTGTGCCCCATGGAAGGGAGGGAGGGAGGGAGGGAGGAAGGAAGGAAGGAAGGAAGGAAGGAAGGAAGATAGCAGTAGCACTTAGACTTATATACCGCTTTACAGTGCTTTACAGCCCTCTCTAAGCAGTTTATAGAGTCAGTCTATTTCCCCCAACAATCTGGGTCCTCATTTTATCGACCTCGGAAGGACGGAAGGCTGAGTCAACCTTGAGCCTGGTGAGATTTGAACTGCCAAGTTGCAGGCAGCCGGCAGGCAGCAGAAATAGCCTGCAGTACTGCACTCTCACCACTGCGCCCCCACGGCTCACATACTTTCCACAGACTTTCATTTGTGCAGGGCAATCCCTTGATAAATGCAACCACCTTTAATACTCACAACCCGTGGAATCAAAACTCTGCTCCCTTGAAATGTGCATTTCGAGAAGACGCTTCTAGCACCCAATTGTGGGAAAGCATGAAGAGGAAATGTGTTTGCCTAAATTCCCTCCTGTAGTTTGCGCCCGTGTATTAAGCTGTATGTTTAAAGACGCAAGCAGATCAGCAGAAGAGTCCCATTTCTGTGCCCAAGGGCATCGGTGCGTAGGGGATAAGGAAGGGTCAAACCACAACGCACGCATCACAAGCAAAAAATGACAACTTACATTGTTGCATCCGACATTGGGATGCAAGGATACACAGCGAGCTTTGCATCGTGACATTGCCACATGCATTTTGTCATCTTGATGTAACCTCCGTTTGCTACAAATGCCTGACTCTGTTCTTGGCAATGTCACTGATTCAGTGCTCGCTTGGATAAAATCCTGTCTACAATATACATCAAGGGAAAGGATTCTGAGTGGCCTATACTTAGACACATTAGGGAGAATTCGGGGCCTAGTAGATAATCCCCCTTTTGTTCCCGGGCATATACAATTTTATAGATTTTATTTATTATTTGTAGAGCTTTTAGAAAATAACCACCAAGGAAGACCTGTAAAGGAATTAATACACTACCAGAATATATAAGTAATGATTAGGGGACTGGAGGCTAAAACATATAAAGAACGGTTGCAGGAACTGGGTATGTCTAGTGTGATGAAAAGAAGGACGAGGGGAGACATGATAGCAGTCTTCCAGTATCTCAGGGGCTGCCCCAAAGAAGAGGGAGTCAAGCTATTCTCCAAAGCACCTGAGGGCAGGACAAGAAGCAATGGGTGGAAACTAATCAAGGAGAGAAGCAACTTAGAACTAAGGAGAAATTTCCTGACAGTTAGAACAATGAATCAGTGGAACAACTTGCCTCCGGTAAATACTCCCAACACTGGAAGTTTTTAAGAAGAGATTGGACAACCATTTGTCTGAAGTGGTCTAGGGTTTCCTGTCTGAGCAGGGGGTTGGACTAGAAGACCTCCAAGGTCCCTTCCGACTCCGTTATTCTATTTTAGTCTAGTGTATACGTATAAAATTCTTCCATTCTTAGTGGGTTCAGCCAGGTTTTTATTAATTCAATTTTAATTCCATGGAATTAGCAAGAAAATTAGGGTGCTCCTCCGTGTTGTTTCATGATGCATTTAACCCCACTGGTCTTTCCTTCTCACCCGTTAGCATCACCTCACCTTTACTTCTGATTGCGCTTGCTGTGTTCTTTGGGGCTTGTTACATCATGTACTTGAAGACCCAACAGTCACAGCTTGTTCTGCTTGGTAAGTAGCAATCTTTTGCTCCCACGGGGCTTTGCTGGCTGGGGAATTCTGGGAATTGAAGTCCTCCAGGCTTAAAGTTGCCAAGGTTGGAGACCCCTGCCTTAGATAGCTCACTTAAAAGCATTCTCTTGACAATAAAAGTCCTTGAAAGCTACAGTTCCAAGAATAACCACCAGATGGTGCTGCACCAACATGAACAATGTCCGTCTTGCACACAAATGTCCATATTTTGCTAGGCTCCAGCCTTCTCACCTATTTCTAAACCACAGAAAGCAAAAATTTGACCTCAAAGCTGGCATCTCTTCGGTCAGGCATTCCAGGCTGCCCCCTTCTCTCTCTTTTTTTAAAAAAAAATTGGAACCCAGCCTGCTTTCTAACTCAACTGTCTTTCCCTGTAGGGCGAGAACTCAGCACAGCCCATCAATACAGTCTGGCCGGAGCTGTCTCTTTTCCTTTCTTCTGGCTGGCAGGCGCCGGCTCAGCCGTCTTTTGGGTGCTGGGTGAGTAAACAGGAAAACCACCGTTCTGGGTGGACTGCCCTCATCTGCCTTGCGGGCTCCTTGGTGCTTCTCTGAGTTTGGAGGGTTTCTTGTGGACGTTTCATTCCCAAACTAAGTAACATCATCCGTGCTAGAAGGGAGTGAGGTTTGCAGAATGGAGGAGGAGGAGGAGGAGGAGGAGAAGGGGAAAATCAGTGGAGTCCTTGGTGCTCTCTGAGCTTGATTGTTTTCTTCCAGACATTTCATTCCCAAACTAGGTAACATCATCAGTGCTAGAAGGGAATGGGGCTTGCAGAATGAATGAGAAGAAGAAAGGGAGGAGGACGAGGAGGACGAGGAGGGGGGGGGAAATCAGTGGAGTCCTTGGTGCTCTCTGAGCTTGTTGGTTTTCTTGCAGACATTTCATTTATTTATTTATTTATTGGTTCAATTTATATGCCGCCCTTCTCCGGAGACTCAGGGCGGCTTACAATGCATTAAGCAATAGCCTTCATACTTTTTGTATATACCTGCTTAGTAGGGCTTTTTGGCCCTCCCTAAGCAGTGTTCTTTTTTATACAGTCAGCTTATTGCCCCCACAATCCGGGTCCTCATTTTACCTACCTTGAAAGGATGGAAGGCTGAGTCAACCTTGAGCCTGGTGAGATTCGAACTCGCAGTAATTGCAGGCAGCTGGTGCTACTTAACAGCACTTTAATCTGCTGCGCCACCAAGGCTCTTGGGCTCATTCTCAAACTAGGTAACATCATCCGTGCTAGAAGGGAGTGAGGTTTGCAGAATGGATGAGTAGGAGAAAGGGTGGAGGAGGAGGAGGAGTTCATTGGGGTCCTTGGTGCTCTTTGAGGTTGGTGGTTTTCTCGCAGACGTTTCATTCCCACACGAGGGAACATCATCAGTGCTGGCAAAGAGCACCAAGGGCTCTGAGCTACAAATACTCTCTGTTATCATTACTCATCTGTCTTTGCTCATATTTTGAACCATGCATGTTTGATGGCCTTAACCCATTTTTTGATTACCGCTGATGATCCCTGATTAGGGCTTTGGATATTTTCATTGTTGCCACAGCAACAATTGCAAAGCCTAATTGTAAAATTAAGCGTTCTGATTTTCTCCTCCTGTTGCTTCTTCCTTGCAGAAGAAAACCTAATGCCAATTTAATGCCAGTTTGAAAAGAGGGGTGTGTGAATACCTTAACTTTACATAGGTCCTTCTCAGGAACTGCAACCCCGTTAAAACCTGCTCTCTGGGATTCTGTTCCATCATACTGTGTGTTTGAATCTTTCCTTCCTTTTCCTTTCTACTCTGGTTCATCCAGTTTTTGTCCTAAGACAGGGGTGTCAAAACTCAAGGCCCCTGGGCCCGATCCGGCCTGCGGGGTGCTTAGATCTGGCCCATGGGGGCCACCCTGGAAATGAACATGCAAGAAGGGAGAGGAAAGGAGAAAGGGAAAGAGGAAAGACAAAGAAAAAGAAGGGAAGATGGGAAGAGAGCAAGGAAGGAAAAACAAAGGAAGAGGGGAAGGAAGAAGAAAGGAGAATGAAGAGGGAAGGAAAAAAGGAAGGAAGGAAGGAAGGAAGGAAGGAAGGAAGGAAGGAAGGAAGGAAGGAAGGAAGGTGTCAGCACTTCAAGCTGCATTTACTCTAGTGCTGACATAAGAAGGAGAGGCGGAGGCGTCTGGAAAGGGACGTTTGACTTTTCACCTACTTATTTTCCCTGGAGATAATATCCCCTAGGAGATGGGATGGGAGGGGGGAAATTCCTTTGAGCTGGAGCGGTACATTGGGGTAGAATGACTTGGAAGATGGCCAATGAATGCAGGGCAGTGGGGAACGGAAAGGGAGGGTTTTGGGTCTGGAAGTCAGTGTTGGCTTCTGTGGAGTCGGATTTTAGAATGTCGTGCTTAATAAATAGGAGTTTTCCTTCAGAGACTTTGTTTGAAATGCAATTTATTTGAGACGACCTCGAAACCTGACGAAGGAAGGAAGGAAGGAAGGAAGGAAGGAAGGAAGGAAGGAAGGAAGGAAGGAAGGAGATTATAATGAGAAGGAGGGAGGGTCTGAGGGAAGTCCTGCCTTAGCCCTAACCTGATATGAGTGACATCGATTGGCCACACCCACCCTGACCACGCCCACTCTGGCCATGCCTACCCAGACCACACACACCCAGCCCTCCCCCCCCCCAGATCAAACACAAACATGATGCGGCCCACAGTGAAATCGAGTTTGACATCCCTGCCCTAACAGATCCTTAGGAGCTCTTAAGACAAAAAGTCCATGACTGTGAACCTGAGACGAGGAAGAGCTAGATCACCCCATGGCCTCCTTTCCCATCATTTCTCCTATCATTCTCTTGCAGGCGCCACCTTGGTCGTCATTGGTTCCCACGCCGCCTTCCATGAACTGGAATCCGCGGAGACCGACGACCTGCAGATGGAACCCGTGTAAAAAAAAAAGAAAAGAAAAGCTGCAGCCCTTCCTCTTGGATCCATGTCTCCCTCCGTCCCCCTCCCCCATTTGCTGTTACATTGCCTATGTATCCAGTGCTGCTATTTCGTTCAACGTCAGGATGCCAGCTTAGATTGCAATTCCCTCCGAATCTTGAAAACTCCCCGTGGCTAACCCTATGTCGAGGATTTCTGATTTTTTTCAGATATTTCTCCATCTCTGAAAAGTCTTATTCCCGGTGGCCGTGGGCTGTTTTCATTCAGCATATAATAAAATGCTGCTGTTAAGATTCTTTCCTCTCTAGGTTTTTTAGATCCCATCATTGGCATTTCCCAATAGCTTAGAAGCCCCACCTGCAAAACCTCCTGCACTCAGCCTCCTCCTGCCTCTGATCCGTTTAACATTAAAGAAACGGTGACATTCATCCATGCCTCCTCGTGAGTGTTTTTTTTATTTATTTATTTTTATTATTTTATTTAATTTATATACCGCCCTACTCCCGAAGGACTCAGGGCGGTGAACAGCCACAAGATAAAAATACATCACACAAAAGTTAAAAACCATTTAAAAGTACATTAAATAATTTTGGCCCAAAAAACGAATTTAAAAACGCCCAATTTGTATAAAACTTAAAAGCAAATTTTAACGGGTACCGCCCAAGGTTGCAGTGACCCACAGGATTACATCAAGTCTTTTATACCTGATGACTCTGCTAAGTTCCCTGCCAAGGTCTGCAGCTTATTCAGCAGCGCTGCGTCAAAATTACCCTCTCGTAGGTATCGTGCATGGCTGCCGCGCTGGTCTGTCAGAGATGGAATATAGGAAAAGCAAAGCCATCAAGCTAGATCTCTGCATTTGCCCTTCAGAAAATTAATCCAGGCGCTTGACATGGGTTTATTTTTAATAGCTTGGGGATGTTTCGATATTCCAGCATCGTTAAGGCTGGTTCACACGAGACATAATGAAAAGGCATCTCATCTTACGGAAATCTTTTCCAAAGGTACAGAAGAGATGTTGTTATTTTTTTTTAAACGCTCCTGTTAGTCTCCTCTGCAATATTACTGCCTTGATTGAGCATACGGGTAGTTCTCGACTTACAACAGTTCATTTAGTGACCTGTTGTGGCCTGTCGGCTGCTGGGCCTCCAGCAACCGAATCAAATGAGGTGGCATGGGAGTCAGGGTCAGCATCAAGGCAACTGAGAGCTCCGAGGGGGAAGAGGGAATGGAAGGGGCAGAGAGGGAGAGACAGAGGCGGAACCTGGGCTGTCCGTCAGCTTTCAGATGGAGAGTCAACAGCCCCCAGGTCTGGAGGTGGCTGATGAGGAAGAGGAGGAACAGCTGGGTCCAGTGCCTGATGCACAGATGAGCAGAAGGCAGAGGAGAGGAGAGCAGTGGAAATCCATGAGCCGGTCATTGGGACAGAAGAGCCACCGCTGCTAGCGAAGCCCCACCCTATCTCTGGAGATAAAAGGCAGGGGGCAGAGATGAATAGATGTGGCATGCACCCCATTTTTGGGCCTTTTTGGGGAGCCTTTTTTCTGCCCTTTTCCAGCCTTTTTTTGCCCGTTTTTGGGGCTTTTTTTCTGAAAAAACGGGCCAGAAAAAGGCCGAAAAAAGGCTCAAAAACGGGGCGTGCGGAGGCCAAAAACCGGCCAGTGGGTGGGCAGGGCTTCAGCAATATTCGGTCTATAAGATGCACATACATTTTCACCCCCTTTTGGGAAACAAAAAAGTGCATCTGATAGTCCAAAAAAGACGGTGCTTGTTCCATTTCCCATCCAATATTACTCAGTTTTGGAAATGGAGAGCTTGAACTGTCTAGTCGGACCAATGGCTAATATTCTAGCAATATTAGATAATACGTTCCTGATAAGATCATTCCGTTCTGTTCATAGTAGCGGGACGTCTCCATGGCTTCCCGGAGAATTTTTTTTTTTCCACGGGGCAAAGTCTACGGTGGGCAAACGCGGCCTCTGTCACTCGAGCGAGCGCGAGAGAGAAAAGCCTCAAAGGAGAATTAATAATGGGACACTTTCCTGGTGTATATAATTACTCCTCCATAAACTTAGCCAGCGTGGCTGATAATTGTCCAGCTTTCTGCATTGGATTAGGGCCCAAAGCCGCAGACTCAGTTCAGTGGTGGGACTCAGCCGGTTCGGGAGAATCGGTTGCTAAATTATTTGAATCCCACCACTTTCTTTCAGTTCCAAGAAAGAAGATTTCAACAAAACGTTAGGAAAGGTTTTTAAATTGTGGTTTTTAAGTAGAAGTAGTCGCTTTAGCAGAGGGGGGGTTGCTTTGCCTTCATGAAATCCTGGCGAGCTATTCTGATCATGAGTCATGGAGCATCTCGTTCTCCCCATCAAGTTAGGCTTCATGGCTTTAGAAATATTTCTATTTTTTGAATCCTTTGTTAAGGAAACTGTCCAGTCCTCCAAAGCAATTTGGAGCCAGTTTGGTCTAGTGGTTGAGGCACCCATCTAGAAACCAGGAGATTGTGAGTTCTAGTCCTTCCTGAGGCATGAAAATGGCTGGGTGACTATCAGCCAATGACCAGGAGATCGAGTCCCACTTTAGGCATGAATGTTTGGGCCAATCACCAGGAGGCCGAGTTCTAATTCTGCCTTAGGCATGAGAGCAAGCTGGGTGACCGGGCCAATGACCAGGAGACAGTGAATTCTAGTCCTGCCTGAGGTATGAAAATGGCTGAATGACTTTGGGCCAATGACTAGGAGACGGTGAGTTCTAGATCTGCTTTAGGCATGAATGTTTGGGCCAATCACCAAGAGACTGTGAGTTATAATTCCACCTTAGGCATGAGAGCCAGCTGGGTGACTGTAGGCCAATGACCAGGAGACGGTGAGTTCTAGTCCTGCCTGAGGCATGAAAATGGCTGAATGACTTTGGGCCAATGACCAGGAGACGGTGAGTTCTAGATCTGCTTTAGGCATGAATGTTTGGGCCAATCACCAGGAGACCCGAGTTCTAATTCCATTTTAGGCATGAGAGCCAGCTGGGTGACTGGGCCAATCACCAACAGATGGTGAGTTCTAGTCCTGCTTTAGGTGTGAAAATTTGGGCCAATCACCAAAAGAATGTGAAAGCCAATTGTGGGACTTTGAGTCTTGTCTGTCCCTCTCTCTCTCTCTCTCTCAGTCCAGCCCATCTCACAGGGTTGTTGTGGGAAAATGAGAGAAGGAAAGGAATATTATGTATGTTCATCACCTTGAGTTTGTTTTTATATATAAAAATAATAAAGGTGGGATATAAATAAATAAATAGGGAGTATTTCAGGAGAGGCACAAGAAAGATGACCTAATTATTTGCAATGAGAGGTGATTTTTATTTCAAGGGCACTCACCTAGGACTCCAACAAGCTTCCGCATTCGGGTGTTCAGTCAGTTGGAAATGGCGTGTGCGATTCATTAATGATTTTTTTGGGGGGGCTACCAGAAATAGGATGCAGTATCTGGGATGACCACCAGGTGGCAAAAGGATTTATTGTACGAGCTCAGATGTGGTAGCTCAATGTTTTCAATAAATGGACGATGGTGGACATATTTACGGACCTTCCTCCTATTACGTTAACAATTTCCAAATAATAATATCAAAAGATAATTTCCTTTCTTCCTTTTGCAATGGACAGTGTCTTTTACTTGAATCCAGTGCTTTGTTTCTCAACCCTGGCCATTTGAAGATGGGCAGACTTCAATTCCCAGAATTCCCCAGCCAGCCATAGAATAGAAAATAGAAAATAGAAAATTAGAATAGAATAGAATAGAAAATAGAAAATAGAAAATTAGAATAGAATAGAATAGAAAATAGAAAATAGAAAATAGAAAATAGAATAGAATAGAATAGAATAGAATAGAATAGAATAGAATAGAATAGAATAGAATAGAAATAGAATAGAATAGAATAGTTGGAAGGAACCTTGGGAGGTCTTCTAGTCCAGCCCCCTGCTTAGGCAGGAAACCCTACACCACTTCAGACAAATGGTTATCCAACATCTTCTTAAAAACTTCCAGTGTTGGAGCATTCACAACTTCTGGAGGCAAGTCGTTCCACTGATTAGTGCCCATCATCCTTGCATTCCAAAAGGAGGGAACGCATTGCACCCCCCCCTCCTCCGTCCTTTCGCTCTGCAGTTCTCCCTGTGCTTCTTCGCTCTTTCCATTTCACACAGTTTCCATTTATAGAGCAGTTTCATCTCCGGCCGTGACTCAGAGTTGGAGATCATGTGAGCAGCTCTTCAACCCTCAGGAAGATTTGCAAGGCCTCTCCAAGACCTGCCTAATCCAGGCAGGAGGACATCATCATCATCATCACCATGGCAGCCTGCGTCTTGTTCTCCATCCTTCCGTTCCCTTATGACCTGCTCCTTCTCCTCTTCTCCCTCCCACCCTGGATGGAAAAAAAAAAAACAACCCCACCCTAATCCAATTACATGAACCGCATTAAGCAGTATCTTAATGCAGCAGACTGCTAAGCCAAGAAGGATGGCGGGATAATAGCCTTCAAGGGGGAACTGAGGTAAAATCTCGAAAAAGATCCTAGAGTCGAAATGCTATAAGGCTGACGATGCTAATTCCCTCTAACCTTTTCCTCCTTGGATGCTTGTTTGCCTTTGCCCACCCCACTTATAGACAGCTCTAAACTAGATGGGGTTGTCTTCAGCAAAATCAACTTTGGGTCGACTTATTTTCCAAAGCACCAGCAGGCCAGGACAAAAAAACCCAAAAAACAATGGGTGGAAACTAATCAAGGACAGAAGCAACCTGGCATTAAGGAGACACTTCTTAACAGCGAGAACAATTAACCTATGGAACAGCTGGCCACCAGAAGTTGTGGGTGCTTCATTACTGGAGGTTTTTAAGAAAAGGCCGGACAGCCACCTATCTGAAATGGTACGGGTTCTTCTGCTTGAGCTGGGGGTTGGACTAGAAGACCTCGAAGGTCCCTTCCAGCTTTTTTTTAATTATTAAAATGTCACCCCCAAGGCCATTTCACCCACTTTGGCTGCGGTTCAGAGGCACGTAGGAGTCTTGAACAAACACAATTTTCCAACTCCAGCTTCACTTTCAGCAGAGTCAGGATGTGCAAGCCACTTAAGGAGTGGCTGGCTCCGGGTTTTTTTTTATTGTATTGATTTTTTAAAAAATTTATTTATTTAGAGAATTTATATAGCCGCCCACTCTCTTTCAGTGTCTCTGGCTGGCTTTATTATAATCACAGTACTTGCATCCTGTTTTTCATTGCATGGAAAGTCTTTGGAGAGCCGTGTTCAAATCCTTCGGGCTAGAGATCATGGTTGTCTTCAAATGGAACATTCCCCCCCCCCCCCGTTCCTTCTTCCAGAGATTTGGAAGTTCTCTTCCAGATCTTTGCTTTGATCCAGCGCAACCCATAATTTTATGGCCTCAGTGCATCCCCTTTTTCTGCATTACAGATAGATGGCGTCGGGGTGGGACTCACTTACCTTCCCTACCGGTTCGCTCGGCATTCCGCACATGCTCTTTGCTCTCTCTTGTGTCTACCGCGCATGTGCACAGCCTCCAAAATGTGGTTAAATAGGACGGCATTACATCCGGGTGGATGGGCGGGGCCTACTGCAGTCGCCGCTACCAGTTCGCACGAACCGGCTGAATCCCACTACTGGATGGAATCTCCCCTACCTTTTCTTTCTTATTTCACAACGCATCCAACCCCACCCCCACCCCCGGCATATACAATGAGGCGTCCACATATCTCATATTAAATATTCCACTTCTTTAATTATTTGTTAAATCGGTTGGGTTGTTGTTGTTGTTGTTGTTGATTGGTTTCACACGACGACACGATCCCGAAAGGGGAAGGGGAGATGGGACAGAAAACAATGACCTGACATTTATGTCCCCGCTCCCCTCACCTCCCACCTTACAAAGAATATAAGGGTTGGTGTGATGAGTGGGGCAGGCCCAGAGCGATCAAGCCGCCTTCGACCCACCAGGAGTGAGCGATGCCTTCCCTCCCGCCCCCTCTTGCTTAGAGAGGGGCTCTATGGGGAAGGGGCTATGGCTGAAGTCGCAGGCTCAAATAACAGGAGCGCATCTGACCAAGGGGAGGAGGCAAAGTTAAGCACCGGTGGGGAGACAGCCCGAAACGTCACCCCCCTCTCCTGGGTGGGTTGCGGGCAACCACCCGAAGGCCGTCTGGTCTCCGATGGATGGGCAGACCCCTGGAGGGAAGGTGGCTTAAACGGCTGCCACGATGCTAGCAGAGCAAATGTACATGCAGGAGAAAGAGGTTTCACCCCCGTTTAGGTTTGCATTTACACATCTACAGAGTCAGACTCCAGGGATTTAGGGCAGGGGGGTCTCCAAAATCTGGCCACTTTAAGACTCATGGACTTCAACTCCCAGAATTCCCCAGCCAGCATGTCTCCAATTCTGGGAATTGAAGTCCCCAGCTATGATTGGCTGGGGAATTCTGGGCGTTGAAGTCCACGATCTCTTAAAAGCGGCCATGTTGGGAGATTCCCTGGTTTAAGGGAAAGGGGAATGAAAAAAAAATCCCGCTGCTTTTTAGTCTAAAAATGAAAGAGTTTCAGAGGATGTCCGGGAAGCTTTGCTGGGCAGTGAAACGAATCCCGGCTAATCTCTGTCCTTTCTCATTTACACAAGCACAGGCACACACAATCACCCGTACACAATCACCCACTTGCACACAGGGGAACGGAAATGGGGGAACACATATTGGCACAGCCGGGGTTGAGGGTCGGTGGGTGGGGATGGTGAGGAGAGCAGGAATTCAGCTCCCCCCAATCTAATCTCTTACTAGCGCTAACCGGGTCATCATCCTTCCCCCTGCCCCCCTGCCCCCCACCCCACCCCCAAACCCCCCTACCCCCCCATCCCTGTTTGGTTTCTCATCTCCGAGGCAAGTTGTTTTTCGAAGTGGCTGGTCCCTGCGTTCAATCCCAGCTCCAGAAGGAAATTTTGAGTTGTTGGACGTTTTGCAGAGGTCAAGAAAGATTGACAAACACACAACACACCCCTCCCATGGCATGTTTCCCCCCCTCCCTCTCTCACACACACATACACGGACCCTCTTCCCGTAGACTGCCTCTAGAAACCGAAGCAGAATTTGGCAGAGAGGAGAAGTGGGTGAGAGGCGGGATGGAGGAGGGGAGGGTGTCCCTCCCTTAAATCCAGACTGGGACATGCATGCAGGACAGGACAAGTCAGGTGTTCCATTTGGGTGGGTGGGGGGATGGGGGGGCTGGGGAAAAAGGAGTGGGGAAGGAAGATTCGTTTGGTTGTTCCTCTGTCCCGGCATGTGATTCTGGTGTTGTAATCTCTCATAGTCATGAGGGGGGGCAAGAGGGAAGATTAATTTGGGAGGGTCAAGATTCCCCCCCCAACAGGGGAGGCAACCAGCAATGGACACAGGAAGAGATTCAGTAGTAAGTCTCTTTCTCCACCCATCCTGCAAGGAAAAAAAGGAATATCCATGAGGCATTCATGGCAGGATGGCCATTCGAAGCCCACCCACCCCAGCCCTCCTGGCTGTCCTTATTTATAACCCCCACCACCACCCTGCCAGGTAAGATGATGAAGGTTATGAAAATAACGACAAGAAAAATGGCTGAAGAAATTGCTCTCGATTCTGTAGGGTGGATAAGAGGACCCCCAAACGTCTGCCCTCAAAACAGACCCTTGCCTTTGGAAATGAAGCGAGGAAGAAAGGAAAGAAAGAAGGAGGAGGGAGAGGATTGAGAGCAAGGGAAGGGGAAGGGGGTAAAAAAGAAGAAGGAAAAAGGGAAAGAAAGAAAAGAGAGGAAGGAAGGAAGGCAAAGAAAGACAAGAGAAAGGGGGAGAGGGGGAGGGAGGAAAAAAGGAAATGAAAAAGAGAGAGATGGGAAGGAAGGAAAAGAAAGAAAAGAGAGAAAGGAAGGGAGGGAGGAGGGAGGGAAGGAGGAAAAAAGAAAGGAAAGGAAAGGAAAAGAAGAGAGAAAGGAAGGGAGGGAAGGAGGGAGGGAGGAAAAAGGAAAAATAAAAAAGTCAGAATGGAAGGAAGGAAGGAAAAGAAAGGAAAGAAAGAGAAAGGGAGGGAAGAGGGAGGGAGGGAGGAGGGAGGGAGGAGGGAGGAAAAAGGAAATGAAAAGAGAGAAAGGAAGGAAGGAAGGAAAAGAAAGAAAAGGAAGAGAAAGGAAGGAGGGAGGGAGGAAAAAGGAAAAGAAATAAAAGAAAGAGAGGGAGGGAGGGAGGGAGGGAAGGAAGGAAGGAAGGAAGGAAGGAAGGAAGGAAGGAAGGAAGGAAGGAAGGAAGGAAGGAAAAAGGGGGAAGAGAAAGTAAAGGACTCAAAGTGCATAGAGGACAATAAGGGAGAGTCATATAGTTCCTGAATTCCTCAAAGTAAAAACGTACTCTGCTTAGGACTGTCTGCAAAATGACCAATAAATGCAAAAATCTTGAACTAAAAATAGAAAGCCTTATTTTAAAGCCCCGGGATTGACAGCTTCGGTTAGGTTGGCAAGGATCTTTCTGTAAACCTGGCAGCCCTTTCAGGCCCTCCCGGCCCCCAGCCGGCTCTCCCGGCCCCCTCTCACCTCCTGGGTTACGGCGCAATATGAGTTTGCGGATTTCATCGTACACAAAAATGAGGAAACTGTACGGAAAGGCGCAGAACCACCAGCTTGGCCTGTGGAGAGAACACAGACATTCAGCCCAAGAGGGTGAGAGGCCACCCAGCCCTTTAGACCCCAACAAGTCTGCCCCTTTCCACTAATGTAGGTAATGCGGGTCCAGCTGGATGATCACTGAAGGGCCCTCTTTATTCACATTATTATAAAGAAAGGAATGTCCTTGTTCAGAGATTACACTGTCAGCTAAATTCCATTCTTGGCAACATATACCAGTGAGGGGCCTATCTGTCAAGGATGCAGACATCCATATGAAACAAAAAGTTACTTATTAATCCAAGGCCAGCCATGAATCTATGCTTCGGTGATTTACAAGAAGAATTATGATTGTTTGGCAAGAATAATATGAAACTTTGTAATTAGAAAAATGTCATTTAATGTAACGAATGTCTGCAATGATAAAACTGCTGAGTTAACAGAATCCTTTGTCTTAGAAGGGTATAAAACCATTGTAACTAAAATTCTGTCTTTGTTCACAGCTTCATGTAAAACTGGCTCTGAACCTATTGCGCAATATACTGTCTCTGACTAACCTAGAAAAGTTGTGTTGGTCTAATTAATCCACAACACCACCACCACCCCCTAAATAAAATAAAATAAAAAGCTGGTACTCACTTCAAAGGATACATTCTGAGAGCCACATCCATACCGGGGCAGTAGGATAAGAAGGCAGCTAAGGCGGTCTCCTCAAAGAGGCCAAATATGAGGATCTTGTTTCTGAGAAGTGGGGAGGGAGAGATGGAATTGCCAATTACAATTGCTGCCGATTGCTGCGGCAATCGACAATTTTTTTGTGTATCTTTGTGTGTGTGTGTGTGAGTTGCCTAATATCACAAGGTTGAGATGGACAGCTTTATCATCATCACTTTCATTTAATGACCCCCTTACGGGGTGGAGTCTGGGCAACTGAATGGAGCAAGCAGAGTGTTTTTTACTGGCCGGATGCCCTTCCTGTCACCAATACGGAGTTTTGTTCAGCAGATATATTCTCAGTGTGCCCAGAGAGAGAAATATCTGCCTCTGCCTAGGATTGAATGCACAGCCTCCCGATTGTGAGGCGAGAGCGCCACCTCTAGGCCACCACGCAACTCCAGATGGACACCTTTATAAATTCAATATATAAACAACACATTCCTGAAAGCAGAACTGGCTTTGTAGCCTGTTACTGCATCCCGTTTTTTTGGCTGGCAAAAAATAAAACATTTTAAAATAAGTTCAAATTTTCTGCTTAATTTTTTTTTAAAGTTTCTGGGCATCAAGCTATGTTTTCACTGACTAGACCCCACTGCCCTTAAGATTTGGGGACAACTTTGCTTCTTGTTGCTTTGCGGAGTTTATGCCCTTTCTTTGGCCAACGGGAAACCCGGCAGCCACCGTACCTCATGCCTTGCTGGAAGACGGAATTCCTTCTGGTTTTGCAAATAATCAAGTCGGCCCATTGCACCACCACGATGCTGACGAAGAAGGCGGTATGGCAGGTGAATTCCACTACTTTGCGTTGCTCGTAAGTCTAGGAGGAAAACAGCAGGGAATCAAACATCTGTACTCTCTTCCAGAATTGTCTTCCTTTCTTCAGGGCTGCTGCGGGTTCATAGGGGTTCGGGAGAACCTCTAGCTAAGATTCTGTGCAGTTTGGAGAACCCCCCCCCAGATCCCACTCCTGGCTGGCCCAACCCACTCCGCCCCCTCCCCTCCCAGGAGTCCCCACGTGGCCCATTTTGGATGCAGGTAAGTGCAGGGCGTGTATGGAGGCTTGGGGAGGGTGAAAAACGGGCCTACCGGAAGTTTGGGAAGGCCGGAAATGGGCCCGTTTCTGGCCTCCAGAGGGCCTCTGGAGCCTGGGGAGGCCGTTTTCGCCCTCCCAGAGGCTCGAGAGAAATCTCTGGAGTCCATGGGAAGGCAAAAATGCCCTCCCCACACCGTGGTGCAGGAGGCCGACTAGGCCACGCCCACCGTGGCCACGCCCACCCAGCCACCCGGCAGAGAACCCCTTGCTAAAATTTTTGAAGCCCACCTTTGCCTTTCTTGCATAACAACCTGCTCTCTCTCAGTTCAAGATTAGACACTTGGTGGGGTGCAAAGGGGGAAGATGGAAGTTGCTGCTTTCTTCCTTTCTCCTAGACTCACTCCCCACAGTGTGCAACAATTGTGCTGTTACTTCAGCAAAGACTCAGTGGTAGTACAGTGGTCTAAAGCACCCTGTTATTAAGACCAGCTGCCTGCAATTACTGCAGGTTCGAATCTCGCCAGGCTCAAGGTTGACTCAGCCTTCCATCCTTTCTAAGGTAGGTAAAATGAGGACCCGGTTTGTGGGGGCAATAAGCTGACTTTGTATAAAATAGAACACCGCTTGGGGGGGGCCAAAAGCCGTACTAAGCAGGTATATACAAAAGTATGAAGGCTATTGCTTAAAAGCATTGTAAACCGCCCTGAGTCTCCGGAGAAGGGCGGCATATAAATCGAACCAATAAATAAATTGCCGTGTTGGCACATTGCAATAAATAAGTGGGTTGCAGTTTCGGCACTCGGTCTCTAAAAGATTCGCCATCACTGGACCAGGGGAGACATGATAGCAGTGTTCCAATATCTGAGGGGCTGCCCCAAAGAAGAGGGAGTCAAGCTCTTCTCCAAAGCACCTGAGGGCAGGACAAGAAGCAATGGGTGGAAACTAATCAAGGAGAGAAGCAACTTAGAACTAAGGAGACATTTCCTGACAGTTAGAACAATTAACCAGTGGAACAACCTGCCTCCAGAAGTTGTGAATGCTCCAACACTGGAGGTTTTTAAGAAGAGATTAAACAACCATTTATCTGAAATGGGATAGGGTCTCCTGCTTGAACAGGGGGTTGGACTAGAAGACCTCCAAGGTCCCTTCTAACTTTGTTCTCTATGCATTTCAGAATGTGATTCGTTGGTTGGGCTTTTATTGTAATTGATGACAATGCCCATTAATTCAGGCCTTCTCTATGGCTTACGCCATCCTGATTAAATAAGATGCGCTTTGTTCTTGCGTGCTTTTCACATCTCTTGTGACGTGATGTGTCAAAGAGGGCCCTTCCTGGCCCATCACGGGGTTTGTTCTGCATCTGGGCAGCACGGTTGCCAAGTTCGGCTCTTCCGCAGCTTCCTTCTCTTTTAGCGCTTGCCAAATACAGCGTCTCTAACTTCCCCCCCGCAGTTTAGGGCCTCGGGGGTGTCTAAATTCAGCTCTGAAATTCGATCGCCCTTCCAATGGCCAACACCCAGCAAAGGATGGAGACCAAAAAAGACACAGCTTGAGTGGAAGCTATTAAAACGGAAAGCCTGCAAACTCAAGGCATCTTTGGCTGCGGAGAGGAACATCAACGTTTAACTCTCATTCTCGCTGCATACAGGTAACAACAGAGTTACTTGCATTGTGGTTTAAGGTCACATCCTGGGTACCTCCCTGTTTCTTTACTTAGGGTAACAGAATGAAAGTGGCTTGTCCCTGTCTTTTTGGGGGGGATGGTTTTTGACTTTACTCCAGCTTATCCCCAGCCATATTTTTCCCTGTGCCTTCCAGATTTTATACTTATCCCAATTTCCCAAATCTCTATTAAATAGTTCTTTTTTTTTTTGTTTATTCTCAATTCATGGAAATGGAAATAAAGGTGGAAGAAAAAAAATTTGCCAACCATTCATAGAGCAGTAGTTAAACTCCAAATAGAAGTTTAAATGCAGTTCTGTCTGGTGGGTCCATCATTTGATTAGATTATACAGTATTCCCTCTATTATTTTTAAAATTAGAATCTAGCATTGGCAGAAAATTAAAGCATCTCTCCCTCTCTCTTTCTCTCCCTCTCTCTCTCTCTCCCTCCCTCCCCCCTCTCTCGTGCAATATTCATTCTCTGCAAAAGGCAGTGACACAATACAGTCTTGAAAACAATGTCCTCAAAAGATACCAATTCTACACCCGTTGCAACATCGCTACCATAAAATATATTTCTGTGGGGCCAGCTAGAATCGTAAACATCCATGATCCATTACCAGAAATGAAATGAAGCACCATTGTGTAAAGAGTGATCAGATTAATATTTGATATATCAAAGCAGAAACTCTTGGAGGAAGAACATCTAAAAAAAGACATCTAGCACCATGTTCTATGTTGCTGTTGTTAGTTTTGAAGTCATGTCCGACCCATCACGACCCCATGGACAACGTTCCTCCAGGCCTTCCTGTCCTCTACCATCGTCTGGAGTCCATTTAAGTTCACGCCTTCTGCTTCAGTGACTCCATCCAACCACTTCATTTTCTGCCGTCCCCTTCTTCTTTTGCCCTCCATCTTTCCCAGCATTAGGCTCTTCTCCAGGGAGTCCTTCCTTCTCATTAGGTGGCCAAAGTATTTGAGTTCCATCTTTAGGATCTGGCCTTCTCAAGAGCAGTCAGGGTTGATCTCCTCTAGGACTGACCGGTTTGATCGCCTTGCAGTCCAAGGGACTCTGGTGCAGGAGTCTTCTCCAGCACCAGAGTTCAAAGGCCTCCATTCTTTGGTGCTCAGCTTATGGTCCAACTCAACTTATGGTCCAACTTTCACAGCCATACATTGCAACTGGGAAAATCATAGTGTGTTCTATAGACTTGTCCAAACAAACTGCTACTTAACAGGGATTGGATCTCAGCCATCCTTTCTGTAAGTGATCCAGATGCCTTACATGGTTCTACCGCTTTCCTCTACTTACCCACTGCTGCCCATATGAATCTTCCAAGTCGTTGACTGACCGGTCATCCCAATTAAGACGGATGCCAACCAGAACAGAGGGCAGGAACCCGTTCTCAGCCAAGATCACAAAATAGGAGAAGAATCCTCCCAGAGCCTGAATCATTCCTGCAAAGGAATTTTGAGAGTTGAGGAAATCCTTTCTTGACATCAACAGCTTTAAGACGTGTGGACTTCTTAGAACTTCCAGAATCCCTCAGCCAGCTGTCCTTAAAGGTTTATTGTACTCTAATAAGTAAAGACTCGAAGTTTCTGTGCTCAGTATTATTATTGTCACTAAAATATTGTTATTACTACTGTATTCCTGTTTTAATTAAGCTATGCGCTCAATGCTACTGTTGTTTTGACTGATGAGACTTTTATATTTTACAAACATGTAGATTTATATCAATCACTGAGGAGAAAGGTTTGGTTTGGGGGCTTATAAAGAGCCACGGTGGCACAGTGGTTAGAGTGCAGTACTGCAGGCTACTTCTGCTGACTGCCGGCAGACTGCAATTTGACAGTTCGAATCTCATCAGACTCAAGGTTGACTCAGCCTTTCATTCTTCCGAGGTGGGTCAAATGAGGACCCAGATTGTTTGGGGGCAAATAGGCTGACTCTGTAAATCGCTTAGAGAGGGTTGTAAAAGCACTGTGAAGCGGTATATAAGTCTAAGTGCTATTGCTATTATAATGGCAGTGGAGAAAGACTTTATAAACCATAAAGGTAAGAATAACACAGGGGGGGGAAGAACTGGTTCGGCGACGTCATATCATCACCACTACTGGCTCGGCGGAACCGGGCGGACCCGGGAGGAACCCACCACTGATCTGGTTGCCTACACATGACTCACCAATCTGTCCGTAGGCCATACTGATGAGTCGTTCATTCACCAGCTTGTCAGTCCTGGGGTTTCGGGGCTGACGTTTCATGATGTCGCTCTCAGCAGCTTCGTAAGCCAAGGAGATGGCAGGCACCTGGTGGGAAAACCAAGAATGGAGATTGCTCGATCACAGGTTTCGTCTTACACTTGAAAGTTTAGCTCTTCTCATCCCAGCCACTGGAGGAAAGACCAGGCCAAGGACCAGAATGAAAAATCAGGCTCCTTTGGGCCATTTCCCTCCAAATTCTGTGTCTTCTTTTGCCGTCCTTTTCTTTTCTCTCTTTCTTTTTTGACTCATGTATTCTTCCTTTTCAAAGTCATGCCAGGGTCAACTTCTGCAGGAAACCGGAGCTTCTGTTTCCTGCTCAGATTGTAAATATTAAGTCAAACCCATATCTTAAGCCAGGAGTCTCCAACCTTGGCAACTTTAAGCCTGGAGGACTTCAACTCCCAGAATTCTTTGCTGGCTGGGGAATTCTGGGAGTTGAAGTCCTCCAGGCTTAAAGTTGCCAAGGTTGGAGACCCTTGGCTTAAGCTGCCTATTAGATGTATCTGCCCTAGTTTTTCCAAAGAAAACAAGAGAATTTTGGTTGTAAGAATTATAGTTCCCAAGGTCCTTGAGTAGGGGTCTCCAAGCTTGGCAAATTTAAGACTTGTGGACTTCTTAAAGGCCAAAGAATTCTGGGACTTGGAAGTCCACAAGTCTCAAAGTTGCCAGGTTTGCCACCCATGTCCTTGAGGAATGGAAGTCTCAATGAGTGTGAGAAGGTGGGTGAGAAGATTCCTTGCATGAAATTCAGTTGTGGGAGAGAAGGTCATTAAAGTAGCCTACTCCAAGTTTCCTTTGTGCTATTATGATCATATTATTTATGCATATTCCACCTTTATTATTTTTTTATAAATGATTCAAGGTGGTGACTATACCTAATACTTCTTTCTCCTCCTATTTTATTTATTTATTTATTTTATTAAATTTCTATACCGCCCTTCTCCCGAAGGACTCAGGGCGGTGAACAGCCAGAAGATAAAACACAGAGATACAAAATTTAAAATAGATTAAAACGAATTAAATAATTTGGCTGAATTTTAAAATACCCCATAATTAAACAGATTAAAATTTGTATTTAAAATTTAAATTTAAAAGAGGAGAAGATTTAGGCCAGGCCAGCTTGATGAAATAAGCTGCCTCTGCCCCCCTCCTCCTATTTTCCCTATAACAACCACCCTATGGAGATGGACTGGCCTGAGAGAGAGAGGAATTAGACTAAAGTCACTCAGCTTTTGTGCCTAAAGTGGGACTTGAACTCACCATCTCCTGATGACTGCCCCTATGTCACCCACTGGCTTTCATGCCTAAAATGGGACTAGAACTCCCAGTATCCTGTTCACTGACCCAAAATAATCCAATTGGCTTTTATGTCTAAAGGGAGACTCGAACTCACCATTTCCTGATGATTGCCCCAAAGTCACCCACTGGCTTTCATGCCTAAAATGGGACTAGAACTCACAGTCTCCCAGTTTCTAGCCCGCCTCCTTAACCATTAGACCAAACTGGCTCTTATTTGCACTGGCTTCATTTGCCTGAAGAAGCACACAGTTTCTGTTCCTTGACACCTTCAACCAAAACTGGTCCAGGCCAAGATCTGTTGTCCTTTGTAATGAAGGACCGAGTTCAGGTTTTGAATCCTGGCACAGGAGGAATCTATGGAGGGCCCACTTCCACCTGTGAGAAGGCTTGCAAAGAGGAGGCAAAGGATGAAACACTTGGATGAAGAGGATGAAGACATGTAAGGAGGAGAACTCACCATGTCAGTCCCCAAGTCAATGCATAGGATGGTGATGGTACCCAGAGGCAGTGGGATGTTGGCCATGATGAAGAGCAGAAAGGGAGTAATCTCTGGGATGTTACTGGTCAAGGTGTAGGCAATGGATTTCTTCAGGTTGTCAAAAATTAGGCGTCCTAGTGAGACAAATGGGGAGAGAATGGGGCACAGCTGGAGAGCAGGAGAAACAGGCTCCACATAAAGTCAATGCCAGCTAGATTTCTGCTCCATTGGCACAATAGCAATAGCACTTATATGCTGCTTTACAGTGCTTTTACTGCCCTCTCTAAGTCAGCATCTTGCCTCCGACAATCTAGATTCTCATTTTACCAACCTCGGAAGGATGGGTCCACCTTGAGATGGTCAGGATCGAACTCCTGGCAGTGCAATACTGCATTCTGACCATTACGCACCACAGAAGGGAGGAGGGGAGGGAGGGAGGGAGGGAGGGAGGGAGGGAGGGAGGGAGGGATGAAGGAAGGAAGGAAGGAAGGAAGGAAGGAAGGAAGGAAGGAAGGGGAAAAGGAAGAGCAATAAGCACTCAGACTTATATACCGCCTTACAGTGCTTTTACAGCCCTCTCTAAGTGGTTTAAAGAGTCAGCCTATTGCCCCCAAACAACCTGGGTCCTCATTTTATCCACCTCAGAAGGACGGAAGGCTGAGTCAACCTTGAGCCTGGTGAGATTCGAACTGCCAAATTGCAGGCAGCCAGCAGTCAGCAGAAGTAGCCTGCAGTACTGCGTTCTAACCACTGCGCGGCTCACAAGCTGCTTCTCCTCCCCTCCTGCACGGGATTAGTCCTTCTCACCCGCTCCTAGAGGTAGTCCTCACAACCATAATTGAGCCCCAAAATTTATGGTGCTAAGTGAGACATTTGTGAAGTGAGGGCCGCCTCAAGGTTGTGTTTGACCTTGCGGGGCCAGGGGGGGCATGGCCAGCTCAACATAATTCATTTCGAGGGGGGGCACCTGTGGTGGTCTGAGCACTCTGCCAGCGAAAATGGGCTCCCGAGCTCCGTTTTCGGCTGCGACGGTTTCCTGCAACCCTCTGCCAATGAAAACGGAGCTCGGGAGGACTGCCCGCGGCCCTCCCAAGGTCTGTTTTCGCTGGCAGAGGCACTGCAGGCTGATCCTTTGCTGTTTCCAGGGTGGCGCTGCGGGCCAGATCTAAACACCTTGTGGACCAGATCCAGCCCCCGGGCTGTGAGTTTGACACCTCTGTCCTATAGCAATCCCCTTATATTTGAGCTCTCTTTCCAGTAAGCAGACTCAGGGAAGAAGAGAAATAGCATTTACCGAATACCTGAGGTGATTTCTGGCCAATGAATGTTGAAATTAGCCTGGAGAACATTTGATATTGTGCCAAGGCAAGCTGCCATTTTCAGCTTATAAATTGCTTGCTCCTGTCCTCAGAGCTTACTCCATGAGATACATCGGCTGCGATGCTTGGTAGAATCCCGCCCTGAATCCTGATGCTATATATAAGTAGTTCTTGACTTACAACAGCTCATTTAGTGACCATTCGAAGTTACAACGGGCGCTGAACAAAGCAAACTGAGGACCATTTTTCACACTTATGACCGTTGCAGCATTCCCCACAGTCACATGATTTACTGTTCTGCCCCAGCTATGGACCCCAAAGAACGCAGCACACACAAAGTCTGTACAAACCTTAGTTTACTAAATTAAATCAGTTTTTTTTTTTTGAAATAAAGGCTGTTAATTAACTTTCTTAATTAAGGTGGCCGATCCACCTGCCAATCAGCTTTTTTCTTATTTTCCTCCCCAAAAACTAAGGTGCGTCTTATACTCCGAAAAATACGGTAACGTGCAACCCACCGCTGGCGACCTGTATAATCTTTCTCCCAGAAATAAGTTATTAGCAGAACCCATAACTGAGATCTACCCTCAATTCTGACGGTTTTAGCGGGAAGGGAATCAATCTCCTTCTCCTTGCTTACCTTCTTCAACTCCAGTAACAATAGAGGCAAAATTGTCGTCCAGCAGAATCATGTCAGCAGCCTGTTTGGAGACATCTGAGCCAGCAATGCCCATGGCGACTCCAATGTCCGCCTTCTTCAGGGCAGGGGAGTCATTGACTCCATCCCCCGTCACGGCCACAATTGCGCCCTGAAGGGCAAAGAAAGGCACGGTTAGAAACGGAGAACAGGTGCTGTTGTGCAAAAGATGTTTGTTTGTTTTGTTTTATTAGATTTGTATACCGCCCTACTCAGGGCGGTGAACAGGCACAGAATAAAATACATAAATACAAAAGTTAGAAACAATTTAAAACCAAATTAAATAATTTAGCCCAAGACAATTAAAAATCCCAAAAAATTTAAAACAAATTAAAATTTCAGCTTAAAAATTTAAAAGAAAGGGGAGAAAATTAGGCCAGGCTGGCTTGCTGGAATAGGAGGGTCTTAAGAGGGTCTTAAGAGCAGATGTTTTAAGAGATGGTTGGGTGAAGATGGAAGAGATGGTTTGGATGGGGGAAACGGTGGTAGGAAATATTTGCGCTCAACTTACACTAGGAGGTTGTCCCAAAGTCATGGTTGTCCCAAAGGTGCTTTTTCTTTTTAATTAAATTTTATTAATTTTCTATTAATTACATTTCTTAGTGCTTGATAAACATCGTGTTGTCTGGGTATTTCATTTGCTTAACCATACAAATTTATTAATTCAATTTATTTATTAATTCAATTTGTATGCCGCCCCTCTCTGAAGACTCAGGACAAATGCCTTTCTTACTCTCCACCCCTTTTTTCCAACCACTGGTAAAACAAGTTCCATGTTTGATAATATTCTGCGTCTTCTTTCTGTTTGATTTTCAATGTCAGTCTATCCATTTCTGCACAGTCTAGTATCTTCTTAATTATCTCTTCATCTTGAGGAGTTTCATCATCTTTCCAATATTGCGCGAAGATAATCCTCGCTGCTGTTAAAACATGTAATACTATCGTGTTTCCCCAAAAATAAGCCCTCCCCCCAAACTAAGCCCTCCCCAAAAATATTTAAAGACATGCGCAGCCGGTCTCGGCCATTTCCTCTGGCTAGGGTTAGGAAGACAGAGCTGGAAATCAGGTAAGATGGCAAGAGGAGCCCCGTCTTGCTCCACGCGCCCCAAAATAATAAGACCTCCCTGAAAATAAGGCCAAGCTCTTATTTTGGGGTTCAAAAAAATATAAGACAGGGTCTTATTTTTGGGGAAACACGGTAAGATAGATGATAGAAAATAGATAATAGACAAGAAAGGAAAAGTTATAGAAAGAAAGAAAGAAGGATAGATATAGATGATAGTAGATAGATAGATAATAGACAAGAAAGAAAGAAAAAGAAAGAAAGAAAGAAAAAGATATAGAAAGAAAGAAAGAAGGAAAGAAGGAAGGAAGGAAGGAAGGAAGGAAGGAAGGAAGGAAGGAAAGAAGGAAGGAAGGAAGGAAGGAAGGAAAGAAAGAAAGAAAGGAGGAAAGAAGGAAAGATAAGAGATAGATACCCTGTTTCCCCCAAAATAAGACATCCCCTGATAATAAGCCCAATCAGGCTTTTGAGCACATGGCAATAAGGCCAAGCGCTTATTTCAGGGTTCAAAAAAATATAAGACAGGGTCTTATTTTGGGGGAAACACGGTAAATACATACTTTTCTTATCAAATTTTTCTGATATCATCACTAATAAAAACAGTTCAGGTTTAAAATCTACAAGTTTCCCTATTATCAGCCAGAGCTGAAGAAGCATCTTGGAGGAGAAGTGAAACGTCTTCAAAAGAAAAACCAGAATGTCCAGTTGCCTCTTGAAAAAAACACCTTTGGAACAACCTACATTAGGGTATCTGGTCAACTGGGATGGAATCTCCAGCTAGGCCGGAGGGAGGCGTCAAGGGAGGGCCGAGGGAAGAGAGTCTCCATTAGCCCTTCCGTGTTAGCCCTTCCATTCCGAATGCTTTCTGTTGTGAAAAGGTGAGATTCAGAAGAAGCAACTGGTGGAATCTGTAAGGCTACGGGAGTAGTAAAATCCTTCTCTCGATCACTCAAGTGTGTAAATCCATGCATTTTATGTTGCATATTTGTACACCTATGGCACTGTTCTGCCCTGAAAGTCCTTTGTTAGCTGTATGAACTCCCTACTTAGCTGGAGAGGACAAATTTAATGGAATTTGCCATTTGTGGGCATGAGCTATAGAGCTGTGACATGGTTGGTTGGCTGTCCTTCTCAATCTCTACCTGTCTTTGGCAACCTTCCACGATGATGAGCTTCTGCTGTGGAGAAGTACGGGCAAAGACGATCTCGGTGTGATTCTGTAGGATTTCATCAATTTGCTCGGCAGGCATGTCTTTCAAATCTGTCCCGTGGATCACGCAAGCCTTGGCATCTCTAGGAAGACAAAGGACAGTAGACACGACAAGCATGACCTCCCCGTGTGCAGATAATTAACTATGGGACTGTTCTGCTTCATCATTTCAATGTTGTTTTTGTTATATTTGTCTTCCTGCCTTTTTCTAAGCATTCCCAAGAACACAACTGTTGTGGCCCGCCAGTGGCCAGCGGAACTGGCGGCAGATTCGGACAATGAGGAGATTGGGGAGGAACATGAGCCATTCCTGGAGTCTGGGATAGGCTCTGATGAGGGCTCTGCGTCGGAGGCAGAGATGGGGCCAGGGCCGTCTGACAGTTATCAGCTACCTTCGGAGTCGGAAATAAGTGGGGCTGAAGAACAGCTGGAGCCTGTTCCCGATGTGCGCATGCATGCCCAGAGCTGCCAGGAGAAGGGAACAATTAAGGAACAGAGGTCGACTCAGGAGTAAAGGCACAAGGGGACGCTCTATTTCCTTGTACAGTGTTACGCCTGGAAGCTCTCGGCCTGGCAACTCTCCAAGGACTGATAAGGTCTGTGGTTGCAATTCATCCTTGAATTGAAAAGTCATTTGCTATGACTTTGCTGACTGTGAATGCTAGGAATTCACATTAGCCAAATAAAACATGGTTTTGTTGAGACAAGGAGTCTGTTTTGTGATTTTTGTGAAGCCCGGGTCAGGACAACTACATTTCAACCTTTCATCGGGGTGAATGGTTACAGCCCTCTGAGAGATGCCAACAAACAACTATCTATTGAATTGCCACACAGAGTAATGAAGGAGAGAGAGAGAGAGACTGCAACTAAACAGATATCTCATCGATACACCGTTAGAGAATAAAACTTAAATGCTGGTATTGTCTAAGTCAGGGGTGTGCAGTCTTGGCTACTTTAAGACTGGGGTGGACTTCAATTCCCAGAATTCCCCTTCAGCACGGCTGGCTGAGGAATTCTGGGATTTGAAGTTCACAGGTCTAAAAGTTGCTTGAGATGGGCCTAGCTTCAGTGAGGAAGCCATTTCAAAACGTGACGAACACAAGAAAAATAGCCCTGGGCATGTGACTTCCTTGCCCCCTTTCTGTTTTCCCACATTTTGTCCTTTGGATTTTCATGATGTCCTGGAAGCTGTTACTTTTCCCCCAGACCCACAAAGTTGACTTCTGCCCTCCTACTTTCCCCTCACCTGGGGTTGACCTGACTGACAGGAATGTTTAGCCGGGCAGCAATGTCTTCCACTGTCTCGTTGCCCTCAGAGATAATTCCAACACCTTTGGCGATGGCTTTAGCTGTGATGGGATGGTCACCTGTTACCATGATCACCTATGGAGGAAAAACAGGTTTATCAAAGGGGAATACAAAGACTGTCCAATAAACCAGAATGAGTTGTCCAACCCAATTCATTTCTAAGAGTTGGAAGGATTGTGGGAGATAAGGTGGTCTCCAAGGGTTTCTAAGAGGTCCTAGACAATTTAAGATTGCTACATCTTCAGTCTGGTCCAAGCCAGAAGCTGCCATTGACATCACATCAAATACACAAACCTTGGGCCAATCCATTAATTAATTCAAGACAAAGGACCTTGAACTTTGGAATCTGCGGATAAACTAATAAAAAGAGCACTGGGGTATATTTATGGCATAGGTGTTTGAGTGACCTTCTACGGCCCAGATGAACCATTTCAGATCTTTTCACTATTAAAGTAAAAGTAAAGATTCCCCTGCACATAAATGCTAGTCGTTCCCACCTCTAGGGGACAGTGCTCATCTCCGTTTCAAAACCGAAGAGCCAGCACTGTCCGAAGACGTCTCCATGGTCATGTGGCCGGCATGACTCAACGCCAAAGGCGCACGGAACGCTGTTACCTTCCCACCAAAGGTGGCCTCTATTTTTCTACTTGCATTTTTTTACGTGCTTTCGAACTGTTAGGTTGGCAGAATCTGGGACAAGGAACGGGAGCTCACCCCGTTACGCGGTGCTAGGGATTCGAACCGCTGAACTGCCGACCTTCTGATCGACAAGCTCAGCATCTTAGCCACTGAGCCATCACGTCCCCATTTTTCACTATTAGGAGACAATAAAAAAAGGCTGCTTAGGAAAGGGAATTGGCCTTCTGGAATATCAAAATTGAGATAAAGCGATTTTCAAAATCGGATAACGTCTGGAATTACATCTCTAAATTCAATGAACGCTATTCATTCAAGGAAATATTTGCAGTTCATCTAGAGCAGGGGTCTCCAACCTTGGCAACTTTTAAGACTTGTGGACTTCAACTCCCAAAGCTGGATGAGGAATTCTAGGAGTTGAAGTCCACATGTCTTAAAGTTGCCAAGGTTGGAGACCCCTGCTCTAGACCGTCCAGCTGCTTTACCTTGATGCCAGCGCTTCGGCATTTGCCCACGGCATCGGGTACAGCAGCACGGGGTGGGTCAATCATGGACATGAGTCCCACAAAGCAGAGGTTCTCGGTGCAAAAGTTGACATCGTCGCAGTCAAAGGCGAACCCTTTGGGATACTGCTCTTCAGGCATGTAGTAGTGGCAGAAACCTGGAAGGAAAAAAGGCGGTCAGGAAAAAAATAAACAACCAGGGAATATTTGATCTGGATGGCCAGATCTTAGCCAATGATTTTGCTTGTATCTTAAGAGGCATTGCCTATTTTTAATTACTCTTTGGGATGTGTGCATAAGCGCTGCCCATTGATTAAAGACATCTTACTGCATCAGAATGATTTTTGCCAGATTAGCGCATCTAACAAAATTAGTATATATTTGTATACCTTGGAAGGATGGAAGGCTGAGTCAACCTTGAACCTGGTGAGATTCGATCTGCCAAATTGCAGGCAACCGGCAGTCAGCAGAAGTAGCCTGCAGTACTGCACTCTAACCACTGCACCACTGCACAATAGTTAATCTATATCTAAGTTTCTATAGAGGGTATCTGACTTCTCACTGGTTTTTTTCTTTTTTTAAAAAAAAAAGAAACCTCACTGACTTCTCCAGGATGTTGTATGACATCTAGGCCTTCTACTCATAGGGTTCTTGCCTTCTTTAGTCCTTCCAACAACCCAATATCCTCTCCCCGGCCATTCCTACCGAGCACCCGCTCTCCAAGTCCGCCGAGCTCTAAGTAGGCATTCTGAAAAGCTTCTTTCATTTCTTCATCGAGAGGCTGTTCTTTGCCTTGGACCACAATGGTAGCGCATCGGTCCAGGATGCGCTCAGGGGCCCCCTTCATCACCAGCAGGTAGCGGTTATCGTTGGGGTCTTCTGTCTCGTGAATCGAGAGCTGCAACAGGAGCAGAAATTCTCTCAGGACCAGGGGTGGGGCTGCTGGGGGTTCGCAAGGGTTCGGGGGAACCTATAGCTAAGATTCTGTGCAGTTTGGAGAACCCCCAAATCCCATTCCTGGCTGGCCCTGCCCACTGCACCCTGCTCCTCCCAGGAGTTGGACATTTGCCGGTTTTGGATGTAAGCAACAATAGCGGCCATGCATATCAATATTACATAGAAACACTGCCCCTTCTCTCTCTGGAAATGATTTGCCAATTTATTCCAGGTCATAGCACACTGGGAATCCTAGCTAATCCTTCCCATATGTCGGCGTAAAAGATGGGGATTAAAGCTGACGGGCCTGAAATTCCCAGAATGTGGGGGACTGTTTTGGTGCCACAATTTGTGAATGGAGAACCATAAGTGGGATAGTTCTGATACAACAAGCTGGCCAGACCCACATTTCATGATAAATGAGTTCATCCAAGCTTCCAAATTATGCATTTTTCTTCTTTTTCGATTAATTCTAGAGTTGAGTTCTGTTGCTAAACTAAGTTCAGTGAGTTCTGCCCCATTTCGTGATCTTTCTTGCCACCGTTGTTAAGTGAATCACTGCAGTTGTTAACTGAGTAACATGGTTGTTAATTGAATCTGGCTTCCCCATTTGTCAGAAAGTCACAAAAAAGTGACCACGTGACGCCGGGATACTGCATCCGTCATAAATACGAGTCTATTGCCAAGTGTCTGAATTTTGACCATGGGGATGCTGCAATGGTCATACGTTACTTTTTTTCAGTGTAACTTTCAATGGTCACTAAATGAACTGTTGTTAAGTCGAGGGCTAGCTGTACTTACTACGGTATTAGTTCTAAAACCAAATTAGACTTAAATAGTTCTAATTATTATCAGTTCTTTAATTTTTTCGATGTAAGAAAATACCGTGTTTCCCCGAAAATAAGACCCTGTCTTATATTTTTTTGAATCCCGAAATAAGTGCTCGGTTTTATTTTTGAGGAGGTCTTATTATTTTGGGGCACATGGAGCAAGACGGGGTTCCTCTTGCTGTCTTACCTGATTTCCAGCTCTGTCTCCCTAACCCTAACCAGAGGAAATGGCAGGGACCGGCTGCACATTTAAATATTTTCAGGGAGGGCTTATTTTTGGGGGAGGGTTTATTTTAGCGCAGTTGCACACAAGCCCAATTGGGCTTATTATCCGGGGAGTCTTATTTTTGGGGAAACAGGGTAGACAACGTTGGAAATCAAAATATATTTTCAATGCGAGCTACGCCTAAAAAAGCCATCTTCAGTTTGTTTGTTTTTAATAGTGTTGCTTAACGCCCTGAGAACAATATTAGTTTTGCTTCGCTTTTAATTCATGAAAAACTTCGGTCTATATCAAGGGTGTCCTATCTTGGCAACTTTTAAGACCTGTGGACTTCAACTCCCAGAATTCCCCAGCCAGTTATGCTGACTAGGAATTCTGGGAGCGGAAGTCCACAGGCCTTAAAGTTGCCAAGGTTGGACACCCCTGGTCTATATGAAAGGTTACCCAACCCTAGAGTTAGAGGCCTCTTTGAGGGACACTCAAGAACCCATACCTGGTATTTGTTGGTGGAGTTGAAGGGAATTTCTGCCACTTTTTTGTTCTTCTCCCTCATCAGCTTCACAGATCCAGACGAAAGCTCGATACATTTCAATAGGGCTGATTCAGAAGCATCTCCTGCTACGTCACGCTTGGGGGGTGGGGGGTGAAATAGGATCGTTTCAATGTTCTGTGTTTGGACATGCAGCCTGGCCTTCTCTCCCCACCACCCACCATCACCCAACCATCCTAACGATGGAACTAACAACATTCATAAGTGTAGGAAGTGGTGCCACAGGAGAACATTGGCTGCTAGATTAGATGGGTTCAAAAACGTCCAATATAGTTCTTGGAGGAAGGTCTATCACAGGGATCTGCAACCTTAAACGCTCAAAGAGCCATTTGGACCCGTTTCCCACAGAAAAGAAAACACCGGGAGCCACAAAACCTGGGTGGGCGTGGCCAACTCGATGTCACTCACTTCCACCAGTCACATGACCTCCTAGCCACACCTACCCAGCCGGTCATTAGGGCAGAGAACCAGTTGTTAAAAAACACCGGGAACCACAAAGTCCTTTCGACATCTCTCTCTCTCCCCTCCCTCCCTCTCTCCCCCCTCTCCTTTACTCTCTGTATCTCTCTATGTCTCTCTCTCTCTCTCCCCTCTCTCTGTATCTCTCTGTCTCTGCCCTGGCCGCTGCTCCATCCCCCGCCAGTGCCCTTACCTTCTCAGGCCAGGCGAGGAGTGACTGGGAGGGGAGGGCAAGGGGCAGGGTCAGCTAATGGTGGGGGAGGGAGGCACAGCAGAGGGCCCAAAGAGCCACATGAGGTTCCGGAGCCGCAGGTTGCTGACCCCTGGTGTATCAGAAGGAACCAGACCTGATGACCAAGTGCTGCTTTCAGGCATGGAGTCAGTCTACTTCTATATAGGGTATAGATGAGCAACAACAGATGTCTTGGATCTCCTACTGGTGGATTTCCTAAATGTATCAGGTGGGCCACCAAGATGGAATGCTCCTTATTTGGACCTAGGCCTGATCCAGCAAGCCTATTTTCAGGTTCTCATATTTCATCACGTGGTGGTATAGAAATGAACATTCTTTTTCCTTATACTTGACCTTCAACCCTCACATCTTCACCTGTCCTTATCTCCAGCACAATGACCATTCTCAATTTTCTAGATGCCGCTAAGGCCCAGATGATGCCTCCTCACAAGGAGTGGGTTCTCCTCCGCTCACCTTGAGGATGGGCACGTTCTCTTGACCTCCCTTGAAGACAGCTCGGTTGCAAAGCCCAGCAATAAGAGACAAGGCCACCCAGGTGGGGGAGCTCTTATCAAAGGCCGTGCCTGCAATGAAAAATAAAGGAAGATGGTGAGGGGGGAAGTTCTAGGTTAAGAAAGGAAATCACTTGAACTGTAGGCCAGGTGTCAACCCTGAAGCTGTCCTGACCGAAGCCATTTCGTCCGCTTCTGTGTGGCCACACTGGAGCTGAGGGTCAGGCAAGGGGGGATTTGAGATAGAGGGACTGTTGTAGCCAAAACAAAACACTTTCTCTTGGGAACCAAGGTCACATCTGGAAGGAAGAAGGCAGAGTGATGCCACCCGGTTGTCAGACTGTACAATGATTGGACCATGTGACTGATTGTTTTGAGAAAGTAGAAAATCTTTTACTTTTAATGACCTAAGCGTAGTACATAAAATCATCTGCCACAATGTCCTACCTGTCAATGACTACTTCAGCTTCAACCACAACAATATACGAGCACACACACAACAGATACAAACTTAAGGTAAACCTTTTCAAACTCGACTGCAGAAAATACGATTTTAGCAACAGAGTAGTCAATGCCTGGCATGCACTACCTGACTCTGGGGTTTCTTCCCCAAACCCCCAAAACTTTAACCTTGGACTGTCTACTGTTGACCTCACCTCATTCCTAAGAGGTCTGTAAGGAGCGCGCATAAGTACACCAGCGTGCCTACCGTCCCTGTCCTAATATTCCTTTTTTACTCTTACTCTGTTCATGTATTCAAATTATGTTTATACTTTTACCTGTTATCTTATATAGGCTTGACAAATAAATAAAATAAAATAAAATAAAATAAAATAAAATAAAATAAAATAAAATAAAATAAAATAAAATAATAAAATAAAATAAAATAAAATAAAATAAAATAAAATAAAATAAAATAATAAAATAAATAATGGGGTGAAAACCACAGGAGTTTTAGAGTCGGTTTTCACCAGATATGTGCCAATGTAATATTATCCAATAAAAGCAACGTTTGAGGAACTCAGTGGCCTCGGGGTCTTGCTTGCAATGGATTTATTACTTGGAATCCTGACATTAAACCAACTTTTTGACACCAGGGAGAAAAGGGGAAATCGGGTGAAGGGGAAAGAGTAAGGGAGAATGGGTCAAATCGTGAAGAGGAGAAAGATGGGATTTCAATCAAGGTTCCACCTCAGCCTTTCTCAGTCTGTTGCACATCATTCTCACCCTACACAGCAAAACTGGGAGGATCTGTCATGGATCTAGAGCTGAGCTAGAGACCCCAAGAAGACATGAACCCCCCTCCGCTTCCTATCCTTTCCGTTACAAAGAGGTCCTCTGTCAACTCTTCTTAATGCAAGATGGGGAAAGGGTCTCTGTAGTCTCTTTCCCCACAGTAATCCTCACCAGATTGATCCTCGGTGGTATCAGCCTCATGGATCTGGTTGTCAAACCACATGTGGGCAACAGTCATTCGGTTTTGAGTCAGGGTCCCTGTCTTGTCCGAGCAGATGGTGGAGGTGGAGCCCAAGGTCTCTACGGCTTCCAAGTTCTTCACCAAGCAGTTCTTGCGAGCCATGCGCTTGGCAGTCAAGGTCAGACACACCTAAATGGGAGGAATGAAACTTAGCGATGGGCTGAAGGAAAGGATTCCAATCAGAGATGCCCAAACTCGCATTTTCCTTGAAAGCCAAGAGTCTTCCAATATCTAAGGGGCTGCCACAAAGAAGAGGGAGTCAAGCTATTCTCCAAAGCACCTGAGGGCAGGACAAGAAGCAACGGGTGGAAACCGATCAAGGAGAGAAGCAACTTAGAATTAAGGAGAAATTTCCTGGTAGTCAGAATAATTAATCAGTGGAATGACTTGCCTCCAGAAGTTATGGATGCTTCATCACTGGATGTTTTTAAGAACAGATTGGATAACTGTAACGGATGCTTCATCACTGGAGATTTTTTAAATTGTGGATGCTTCATCATTGGAGGTTTTAAAGAAGAGATTGGATAACTCCTTGTCTGATATGATATAGAGTCTCCTGCTTGAGCAGGGGGTTGGACTAGAAGACCTCCAAAGTCCCTTCCAACTCTGTTATTCTCTTATTCTTTTTCAAAAAATGAGCTCAACTTCACATCATTTTTTTTCCTAATGGAATATTGAGACATCATTATCATCACCATCTTTGGGAAACCAAGATGAGATATCAGTAGTTTTTTTTTTTTTAACAAATATAACAGAATAACAGTCAGAAGGGATCTTGGAGGTCTTCTAGTCCAGTAGCAAGAGCATGTAGACCAGTGATGGGATTCAGCCAGTTCACACCCCTTCGGGAGAACCGGTTGTTAACTTTCTGAGCAGTTCGGCAAACTGGTTGTTGGAAGAAATCATTAGGGCAGAGAACTGGTTGTTAAATTACTTGAACCCCACCACTGATGTAGACTTATATACCACTTCACACTGCTTTACAGCCCTCTCTAAGGGCCCCCTACAATCTGGGTCCTGATTTTACCCACCTCGGAAGGATGGAAAGCTGAGTCAACCTTGAGCCCGTCAGGATCGAACTTCTGGCAGTGAGCAGAGTCATCCTGCAATGCTGCATTCTAACCCCTGTGCCACTACGGCCCTCAAGCAGCAAACCCTATACCATTTCAGACAAATGGTTGTCCAATCTCTTCTTAAAAAAACTCCAGTATTGGAGCATCCACAACTTCTGGAGGAAAGTCGTTCCACTGATTAGTTGTTCTGTCGGGAAATTTCTCCTTAGTTCTAGGTTGCTTCTCTCCTTGATTAGTTTCCATCCATTTTCTCTAGGAAGTTCTTTGGTAGACTTCTTGTCAGGTACTTACTGTGACTGTAGCCAAGAGTCCTTCAGGGACGTTGGCCACAATGATGCCAATGAGGAAAATGACAGCTTCCAGCCATGAGTAGCCCAAAATGAGCGAGAGCACGAAGAAGGAGACGCCCAGAAAGACAGCCACGCCTGTGATCAGCTGGATGAAGTGCTCAATCTCCCTAGCAATGGGGGTCTTGCCAACTTCCAGGCCTGAAGCCAAGGTGGCAATTCGACCCATCACTGTCCGATCTCCAGTGGCAATGACAACCCCACGGGCTGTGCCTGGTGGGAAAAGAGACAAATCGGTGGGCATGCATTCTCTCTCCAATTTTCTGTGCATCTAACAATTTCCAGATCTGGTAGGTGATTATAGCTCCTAGAATTCCCAGCTAACTTGACCGTTCTGGCTAGAAATTCTAGAAGTTGTAATCTCAGCTCAGGTTGGAGATCTCCGCTGTCGATTTGTGTTGGATGTTCACTGCCCATAAGGTAAAGGTAAAGGTTCCCCCGAAGCTGCCATTGACATCACATCAAATAAGCGAACCTTGGGCCGATCCATTAATTAATTCAAGACCTTGGATTTTGGAATCTGTGGATGAACTAATTAAAAGAGCATTGGAGTGTATTTATGGCATAGACCGCGATGAACCATTTCAGATCTTTTTACTATTAAAGGTACTAGGCATGCTAGTCATTCCCGACTCTAGGGGGCGGTGCTCATCTCCGTTTCAAAGCCGAAGAGCCAGCGCTGTCCGAAGACGTCTCCGTGGTCATGTGGCCGGCATGACTCAATGCCAAAGGTGCACAGAATGCTGTTACCTTCCCACCAAAGGTGGTCCCTATTTTTTCTACTTGAATTTTTTACGAGCTTTCGAACTGCTAGGTTGGCAGAAGCTGGGACATGTAATAGGAGCTCACTCTGTTATGCGATGCTAGGGATTCGAACCGCTGAACTGCCAACCTTTCAATCAGCAAGCTCAGCGTCTTAGCCAGTGAGCCACCGCATCCCTTGCAATATTTAAATGAATTTAGGAACCATTGTTTGATAACTGTAACTTACAAATCTCACTGGGTTCCTTGAGGAGAGAGACAAACCATTAAGCTAATTTAGGATGAGAGTTTAGGTGTCAAGCACCAGGGGAATCAGAAGATCCACGCAGTTCAAATAGCTATAAAGATGTATTTGCAAGCTTAAGGTCTTGACAAGAACCTGAACTACTAACAGTCAAAGCAAACAGCCGGTAGATAAGAATCAACGGAATTCATGGTGAACTGGGCTCAGATCTCTTGTTGTCATGAAGGGACTCAAGACTGATGAGGGGCTTGATACCTCCCTCAGGCTCAGCCTGGTGAACTCCTACATTAGGTAAGCCCTTACTGAATTATTCTAGATTCCTCTCTAGCAATCCTTACAATTCTACAATCCTACAGTTCTATAGAGGAATTATTGAGTCTGTCATCTGCACCTCTAGAACTGTCTGGTTTGGTTCTGCAACCCAACAAGACAGACACAGACTTCAGAGGATAATTAGAACTGCAGAAAAAGCAATTCCTACCAACCTGCCTTCCATTGAGGACCTGTATACGGCACAAGTTGAAAAGAGGGCTGTGAAAATATTTACAGACCCCTCGCATCCTGGACATAAATTGTTTCAACTCCTACCCTCAAAACAACGCTATAGAGCACTGCACACCAGAACAACCAGACACAAGAACAGTTTTTTCCTGAACACCATCACTCTGCTAAACAAATAATTCCCTCAACAGTGTCAAACTATTCACTAAGTCTCCATTACTATTACTATTAGTCTTCTCATCGTTCCTATCACCCATCTCCTCCCACTTACGACTGCATGACTGTAACTTTGTTGCTTGTATCCTTACGATTTATATTGATATTGTTTCCTAGTATGATTGCTTATGTGTACCCAATGATTATCATTAAGTGTTGTACCTTATGATTCTTGACGAATGTATCTTGTCTTTTTATGTATACTGAGAGCGTATGCACCAAAGACAAATTCCTAGTGTGTCCAATCACACTTGGCCAATAAAGAATTCTATTCTATTCTATTCTATTCTATTCTATTCTATTCTATTCTATTCTATTCTATTCTATTCTATTCTATTCTATTCTATTCTATTCTCTATTCTCATAAATTAAGGCAGATATATGCCCTAGCAGTCGCAAAGCCAATAGAAATTAAAAAAAAAAATACTGTGCTAATATGTTCTCTTAAATCAGTGTTTTTCAAATTAGGTAACTTTAAGATGCGTGGATCAAAATTCCCCAGACAAAGGATAATACACAGGTCATCTGATCACAATCCGGAAAGGTGTCAAATAAAGTTATTCTATTCAAATCGTAGCAGTGATATCTAGACTGGGGTCGAAAACTCATATCAATTCACAGCAATGTTTTTACTGAGATGTGGTTTCCCTTTTTCTAGTCAGGCCTAGAAGGTGTCCTAACTCCGACAGAAGCCCCTACCTTCGACGCAGTTGGTAGAGAAAAAAGTGATATTCCTGGTCTCGAGAGGATTGTCGTGGGTACAATCTGGAGAACGGGTCTGAGGTTCGGATTCACCCGTCAGGGAAGAGTTATCCACCTAGAGAGAAAACGCCAGGCCATGTCAAGTCCGTCCAGAAAGGGTTCGCGGTTAAAATTATCCTGGTTTTATCTCAAATTTGGCAGGTCAACAAACTGACAGATCTCGTAATCGTCACAACTCGTTTGAAAGGACAGATGGTTTGGGCCTGTTACGTAAGTCCGGGAAAGCTGATCACTTTTGTGACAAGGATCCAAAATTCATTCTTCTCCCACTTGTCTGATGCTGCTTCGCGTCAAACAAAAGAAACAGGGAAATCCGAGCTGCAAGGTTGTGCAGTGATACGACCTACGCAACATTGATCTTGTGCTCGGTAATCTGATCTCTCCATTTAGATTTGGTTAATGGGAGAGAACAGTTGGTAAAGGACACCGGCGAATTGCTCTAATTCCCAGGGGCTTGATAGTCTGTTCCAGAGCTGAAAGGAACAACAGCTGAAAAGAAGACTAGTAAGATTTTCACCAACCTTGCAACCATGAGCTGAGATGATCCTTAGGTCAGCTGGGACTCTATCTCCTCCTTTCACCTCTACGAGATCTCCAACCACCACATCCTCGGCGTTGAGTTGCATCTTCTCCCCTTCCCTGATCACCAGAGCTTGCTTTGGGACGAAAAGCAAACTTCATTAAAACAATATATTCTGGATTTTCAGTCATGCTGACACGTGTTCCCCTAAAATATTTCTTTGTAAATCTATCCTTTTCCAAAGTTCATTGGCAACGCAACTCTCACACTGCCTAAGAATGTACCATGGGGGGCGGGGGGGGGGGCTCAACACGTCTGGAGTTTGCCATATTGTCTCCAGAAGAGAACATTGTGTCATTCTTGTTATTATTATCCAGTTTCCCCAAAAATAAGACCCAACCGGAAAATAAACCCTAGCATGATTTTTCAGGATGCTCGTAATATAAGCCCTACCCCCAAAACAAGCCCCGGTTAAGATCGTCAACCGGAGGGAGGCGTTTAGTACTGTATTTCCCCCAAAGTAAGATCTAACCAGAAAATCAGTCATAATGCGTCTTTTGGAGAAAAAAATTAATATAAGACCCGGTCTTATTTTCAGGGAAATACGGTATTTAACACATGTGCAACATTTGCAAAGGTTTCATATCTGATTTCATAAACCCGAGATTCTAAATGGTTGTGTTCACTCAACAGCCTTAACCAGACAGACTTCTGATTAACCCCCTTTTGACATTGTACCATACACTGAATCCTAAATTAATTTAATGCCCTGGACTCACACAACACACATACATACACCAGAAAAACAGGTTAACGCTAAACTCAGCATGGTACCTTACGTCACCCATTCCTGCTCACAAAAATCCCCTGAAGTGGCTCCTAATTTCTGCTCCCATTTTACAAATAGGTGAGCTGAAAGATACCAGCAATGAAAATAATACTTATACATCACTTATAAAGGTGGCTTGGGCCTAACTTTATGGGGATTTTTTTTTCTCTGTGCGCTGTGTGCTCTCTGTCATTTTACCTCATAATGTTCCTGCTGAGTCAATTTACCTGACGATGCTCCCGTTTGCCTTCCTTATTTACTTAAATATATTTATTTATATAAAGCCACAAGTTCTTGTCTGATGCCATTTGGACACCAACTGCGCAATTCTCTGGCAGACTACCTGTACAGTAGTGGAAACCTTTTGGGAAAAGTGTATTTTTGAGGTTTGATGGCTAATAACACCAGATAATCCTATTCCACTGCTGGAATGGCCTGGGAATAGCCCAGACCTTCACCCAATTGAAAACCTATCTAACCGACTAAAGAAACTTATTAGAAGCAATCATTCAATCTTGGTTTCACATTAGAACAGCTGCAGAACTAAAAGACTTGGTTCACTCCATGGGAAGACGTTGTAAGGCTGTAATTCATGCTTAAGGTTACCCAACTAAGGATTAACTGACGTGATAATTTTTGTATATCTCATTTTTTCTATGGTGATCATTTTTGTATATCTAGTTTTTTCTACATGTTTCACTTTTCTTCTTTATACTGTAACTGCTATTCTAATAGCAAATCCTTCATCAAAGTTATTGCATTACATTCTCGATTAAATTATCTTTCCATTGATATATAATTTTATGATACTACTACTCCAAAAAAAGGTGGTGTTATTAGCTACTTTTAGAAAAGACACTTTTTCCCAAAAGGTTTCCACAATGTTGGCCACTACTGTACGTTGGTGTCGATATAAAAGACAACTGGCCATACCTGGGGTACCATATTCTTGAAGGATTCCATAATCTTAGAGCTTTTGGCCTCTTGGTAGTAGGAGAAGCAGCCGGTGATGATGACCACAGCTGCCAAGACAATACCCAGGTAAAGCTGTCCAAGAACAGAGAGGAGGAAAGATTGGATCATCAGAAGGTCTTTGAGATACCCCAATCTTCATCCCTCCCAAAAGGACACTCTCCAAACACGTAAATCCCACCGAAACTCACTGTCAGCACTTCAAGCTACATTTACTCTAGTGCTGACATAAGAAGAAGTGGAGGCGTCTGGAAAGGGACGTTTGACTTTTCACCTACTTATTTTCCCTGGAGATAATATCCCCTAGGAGATGGGATGGGAGGGGGGGAAATTCCTTTGAGCTGGAGCGGTAGATTAGGGGTAGAATGACTTGGAAGATGGCCAATGAGTGCAGGGGAGTGGGGAACGGAAAGGGAGGGTTTTGGGTCTGGAAGTCAGTGTTGGCTTCGATGAGTCGGAAGTAGAATGTCATGCTTAATAAATGGGAATTTTTCTTCAAAGACTTTGTTTGAAATGCAATTTATTTGAGACCTTGAAACCTGACACTCACATTGTCACCTGCAGGGTCCTCTTCGGTTCCTGCCTGGATGCCGTAGGCGAGGAAGCAGAGTATGGCACCGATCCACAAGAGGATGGAGAAGCCTCCGAAGAGCTGACGACAGAACTTGACCCATTCCGGAGTGGTTGGGGGTGGGGTGAGAGCATTGGGGCCATCGCGGGCCAGGATCTCTTGGGCTTTGCTGTGGGTCAGACCCTGATAGTCAGAGAGAAAGAGAAAGGATAAAAAACCATAGGCTGGGAAAATGTTCTGACCTAGGCTTCCCCCAAAAAGCATGAAGCAGAATCCTGGTCCCAACAAAACCCCTTTTATTAAACGAACAGTGAATTCCTCTCATTCACCTTCAGCAAAGTCTTTCGAGGGAGAATTTCAGTCACAGACCTTATCTGGCTTGGAGAGCTGCCAGGCCGATATCTTCAAAACTTGGCAAAGAGTCTCGGAGAGTCACGAGCCAATTAAGCGAACTATTTGTCTCCTGCAAACTCCACTCCCCTTTTGCTCCTCTTTTATTCCCTCTGGGAGGGGCCATTCATCGTCCATCTGTGGCCTTACTCCCAAGTCGACCCTTGTTCTTTAGCTGTTCCCTTCATCTGGCAACTCTGCGCATGCGCACATTGGGAACAGGCTCCAGCTGTTCGTCTGCCTCACTGATGTCTGACTCCAAAGGCAGCTGATAACTGGCATCTGGCCCTGGCTCCCTCTCTGCCTCCGACGCAGAGCCCTCATCAGAGCCTTCCCCAGACTCCAGGACTGGCCCATGTTCCTCCCCAACCTCCTCACTGTCCGAATCTGCTGCCAGCTCCGCTGGCCACTGGCAGGCCACAACAGAGAGAAACATCTCTGCATCCCTTCACCCTTCCTAAGATATTTTTCCCTGGGGAGTAAAAAAAAGCATGAACTACTCCAAATCATAAGCCACTTTTTCTATCTTTGGATAAATCATAGAGCTCAGTACACTTTACTTTTTGTAGTGTTTTTATACTGTACAAAACTTCTTTTATAAAAATAATTCTATTTTTTTTTTTAAAAAGGGATGAGTGGAAAACCCCCTTCATAGTCAAGGGATCTCCCCTGCCAAGGAAGTTTCTCCTTCCAATATTTTCTTGCGTTGGATCATCTGATTCACCTATCAACATTTTGCAAGAATTCCTGCAGGTCCAAAATTTTAGTTTCAACGGCCCTGCAGAATGTCATTAAAATTAAAGAATCACAATCAACTGTGGACATTACAAATGCTTCTCTTCCATTCCAATATTCTACAACCTAGTTATGCACAAAATAAGAAGAAAAGGAGACAGCAGGTATGGGAAAGAGACAACTAAAATCTCAAATATGGAAGTGTATCTTAGAGTCTAAGGGCTTCAATGAAATCAAACATTTTGGAATCTGGTGCAGGAATTCCCAGGAGATCCCAGAATAGAAATGAAGAACCTCAAAAAGAAATATCATCTAGGACCTGTTGATCATACCTAACATTAATCCTTACAAAAAGGTCTAATTTGTTCATTGTATGTGCTTAGAAATCTCTTCAGTCAGGATCTTGAAATTCTTGGTTGACGGTAAAATTATAAGGAACTGAGAAAGTTCCTAATTTGGCTGAGTTCTACTCCTTTGTAAGCAAAGGTCCCCACTAGGGATAACATCGTAGTAGTATTCCAGTATTTGAGGGACTGCTACAAAGAAGAGTAGGTCAACCTATTCTCCAAAGTATCTGAAAGCAGGACAAGAAGCAATGGATGTAAATCAATCAAGGACAGAAGCAACCTGGAATTAAGGAGAAACTTCCTAACAGTGAGAAAAATTAATCAGTGGAAGCGCTTGACTTCAGAAGTTGTGGCTGCTCCATCACTGGAGGCTTTTAAGAAGATGTTGGATAGCCACTTGTCTGAAATAATATAGGGTCTCCTGAATGAGCAAGAGGTTGGATTAGAACAGGAGTCGGCAACCTTAAACACTCAAAGAGCCACAAAGGTCCTAACCGGAAGCCCCATTCAATTCTAGAGTCGACCGGAAGTCTGGTTCCTACATCATAGTCTCCTCCTAGCACAGCGTTCTTTTTCCTCTGCTGACCAGAAGTCCAGTTCCCCCACCATAGAGTCTCCTCCTAGCACGGCATCCTTTTTCCTCTATCTGTCCTAACCAAAAGCCCTATCAATTGTGGAGCCGACCAGCAACAGGGATGAAAGAGCCACATGCGGCTCCAGAGTCGCAGGTTGCTGACCCCTGGATTAGAAGACCTCCAAGGTCCCCGATTGAAACTTTTTTCAACTATTACACAGCTGCTCCAAAATTCTGTATCTGCTGGTCAGCTGATTTCCTCCACCAGCTAGGTCATGGTGCTATGGAGCCTCCAGGTAGATGTTCAACCTATCTCCAGTCCTTGAGGAAAATAAGAAACACCCACCAGCCCTAAGTGGAAAGTCCTTACCTGTACACAATCTGTGTTGTATTTCCGGCAGACTTCCTCAATGGACATTTTGTGCTCCGTCTGAAACACATGGCAAAAAGACGACACTTAGGAGGACCTTCTGCTATCTCCCTCCATCTTCATCATCATCATCATCTCTTGCAGTTCCACCCAACCACCCCATGGCCATCATTGGATCAAGGAAAGTCATCATCACTCCCCATTTCTTGCAGCTCCACTCAACCACCCAATCACCTCTGTTGGATCAAGGTAGGTCATCACTCACCATCGCCACTTCCTTCTTGAGATCATCCAGATCCCGACTCTTCTGCTGAGCTTTGGTCTTCTTGGGTGAAGAATCGTCATCATGTTTGTCTTGGGTGGTGGCCACACGATAACTGTCTGAGCGCCCGTACTGCGTGGAGAAAACCGGCGGAGACTTAAGTAAAACACCCCATCGAAAAATGCAATCTTTGTCTCAAATTGTTTTTCAGTTTGCCCCAATTTGCCATGTACAGGAGGTCCTCGACTTACAACCACCTTTGTTAAGTAAGTTTTGCCTCATTTTACGACCGTTCTTGCCACAGTTGCTAAGTGAATTGTTGCAATTGAGAAGTTAGTAACCCAGTTGTTAAGTGAATCTGGCATCCCCGTTGACTTTGCTTGTCAAAAGGCTGCAAAAGGGCATCCCGTAACCTTGGGACACAGCAACGGTCGTAAGCACGAGTCAGTTGCCAAGGGTCTGAATTTTGATCACGTGATCAGGGGGAGGCTACAAAGGTCGCCAGTGTGGGGAAAAAACGGCCATAAGTCACTCTTTTCAGCGCCATTGTAACTTTGAGTGGTCACTAAATGAACTGTTGTAAGTCGAGACTACCTGTACACCTGTTCTGAAAGTAACAGATAAATTAAGCTGTTCTGAACAGGAAACAGAGAAAATGGAGGGAAGGTCAGTAAATGGGGAGGGGGAAAGCTCTGTGTGGATAATTCTCCTCCCAATAACAATTTGGATATGAAAGCAACTCCAGTTTGTATCTAATGGTTTGGAAGCCTTGATCAATTTTAATTGATATCAATATGATGGAATCGGCTATTTCTAATTTACAGCTAGTCCTCGACTTACAACCATTCATTTAGTGACTGTTCGAATTTACAACGGTGCCGAAAAGGTGGCTTATGACCAGTCCTCAAATTTACGACCATCGCAACAACCCCCATGGGTTCTGTGATCAAAATTTGGGTGGTTTGCAACCGGCAAATGTATTTACGATCCCAGGATCAAAAGGTTGTCTTTGTGCAACCTTCCCAGCCATCTTCCAACAAGGAAGGGCCATGGATGAAGACAGATCTGCTTAATGACCATCTTTCATCTAACAACTGCAATGAAGAGCAACAAAGATGATGAGGGGACTGGAGGCTAAAACATAGGAAGAACGGTTGCAGGAACTGGGTATTTTTAGTTTAATGAAAAGAAGGACTAGGGGGGACATGATAGCAGTCTTCCAGTATCTCAGGGCTGCCCCAAAGAAGAGGGAGTCAAGCTGTTCTCCAAAGCACCTGAGGGTAGAACAAGAAGCAAAGGGTGGAAGAAATTCAAATGAATCTTACAGGGTAGTCTTAAGTAAGTAAGGCAGTTCCTCTCCGTTACATTCCTTCGCCTACGATTAGCCTACCTTACAAAGCTCCAGTTGAAATTACAGAGGGAAAAATTTCTGCTTTTTAGAAACTGGTTCCTTTGAGGACTTTTCACTGATAAGGTTTAATTTCAGAGCTAGCATCCTTTGCCACTGATATCCCTCTGGAACAGGTGAGGAATAAGTCTAGCACAGTATTTCTCAACTTTGGCAACTTTAAGATGTGTGGACTTCAACTCCCAGAATTCCCCAGCCAGCAACTTTAAGATACGTAGACTTCATCTCCCAGAATTCCCCAGCCATTATTGAGAAATAATGGATGGAGCAAGAAAATATCAATTCAACTGCATCCTTAGCACCCTCTTAACACAACTTGCTCCACACTGTTGTTGTTGTTGTTCTTGCGGGGGTGGGTGGGTGGAAAATGGAGAAGAAAGTGTTAGGCATTGCTCTCTGGAAGAATCTAAGGATTTAAGCCAATGAAACAACCAACCAATAAATAATAAAGTGCATTTTTCTTTCCCCAGTGAGAAATTGGCTTAAAAGGAGATCCATATTCTGGGGGTCATTGCTGTTTGATCCTGAAATGACTTAGGACTATTTTGCACACTTAACAACTGTTGCAACATCTCCATGGTCTAAATTCAGATGTTTGGCAACTGACTCATATTTACGGCCATTGCTGCGTCCCAGGATACGATCTCATTCTGCAACCTTCCAACAAGCAAACTCAATGGGGGAAGCTAGATTCGCTTAACAACCGTTTGTTACTAACTTAACAACTGCAGTGTTTCCCTCAACGACAGTGGCAAGGAAGGTCGTAAGATGGGACAAAATTCACTTAACAAAGGTTTCACTTAATTTCAACAAAAATTTTGAGCTCCATCGTGGCAGTAAGGACCACCTGAATTTGTGATTCTTTGCCATGTTTACACGACAGGAGGAGGGGGGAAATTAGCATCATGGACCAGACAACTCTCTGAAATGTATAATTTGTAGGTAATTTCACCGATCATTTTTGGATTGAATTCACCCAGGGCTGAATCAGTGAACAAAGGAAAAGCGAGCATCCTTTTGAAGCCGAGCCTGGCTGCTATCCACAAGAGAAGCAAGATGAGATGCCATCAATAAACATGCAAAGAATATCCAAGGAGAAATTGAATGACCTTGGGATGTCCTTGCCCAGAGGCCCAACAGCCATCTTAAGTAGGAATTGGATATGTCTGTTCTATTGAAAAGAAGGACTAGGGGAGACATGATAGCAGTCTTCCAATATTTGAGGGGCTGCCACAAAGAAGAGGAGGGGGGAGTTTTGTCAACCTATTCTCCAAAGCACCAGAAGGCAAGACAAGAAGCAACGGATGGAAACAAATCAAGGAGAGAACCTGGAACTAAGGAGAAATTTCCTGACAGTGAGAACAATGAACCAGTTGAATGACTCGCCTCCAGAAGTTGTAGGTGCTCCAGCATTGGAGGCTTTTAAGAAGAGATTGGGCAGCCATTTGTCTGAAATGGTCCAGGGTTTCCTGCCTGAGCAGGGGGTTGGACTAGAAGACCTCCAAGGTCCCTTCAAACTCTGTTATTCTCTTATTCTGTCAAGTAGGCCTTACTGGGAATAGGGTGGGGGTTGTTGTTGGATGGATGAGCAGCAAAGGAAAAATAAAAACCAAAACTGCTTCCCTCTTTCTTAAGTCCCATCATGGAATTGTCGGTCATGATATAAATCCCTGCCAATAAAAACCAGACTCCAGACATCCGAGCGTCTAATTTAACCCCGCTCTTTAATAAGCAGAGTTTACCCCTTTTTTTTTTTTAAATGAATGTACGCAGAATAGGCGCTGCTGTTTGCTTTGATGGGGTCACGCTTCCCCGTAATCACCGTTAAGAAGTGGATATCAAAAGCTCAGACGTCGTCACATGGCAGGGCCCCCGCGCGCGGCCCACCCAACGCAGCCGTGCGGAAAGATCACTGTGAAAAAGGGATGGACATCTCACATCCATCACTGCAGCTCTTTTCCTGTTGTTGTTGGGTTTTTTTCCCCCCCTCTTCTCCAGCCGCAGGACCAGGGGGACAAGGTTTTGGGCCCGAGAATTCAACCCCGTTCTTAGTCCGTGATGGTGGGGGGACCTGCAAGGCTGTGGGGTGGGGTGGGGTGGGGTAAGGGCCATTCTGTGGCCCTTACCAAGGCAGAGACATTATTTCAACCTTGGCGCACCCCCGTGTGTGTGTGTGTGTGTGTGTGTGTGTGTGTGTGTGTGTGTGATGCAGAGAAATAAGAGCCCCCATCTTCTTCTTTTTTTTGCAAAGACATCAGGAAGAAGAAGATATAAAATCTATAGCTAACGCAGAAGCGGGGGTGGAATTATACTGCAGTGCAGAAGAGAGGGGGGAAAAAATGCCATTCGGAGGGGAGCCATTTTTCCTGGTGGCAGCTATTCGAAGGCAATCGAAAAAGGAGACGTGCCAACCACTCGCATTCTTAGCCAGAGCCGGTGCAGAGAAGGAGGGGAAAAAAAGGGGGGGGTTCCTTGTCTTAGAGATTTGGTGGGGGGAGGAAGGCTGTTGACAGCAGGCTGTTTAGCTGAAGGGCTCTTGGGGGGGTGGGGGGTCCTGCACCTCACCCGAGCGCTCTGGGGCCTCTTTCTTCTCAGCTGGGACTGGCTGCCACCCCCAGATTCTGCGGTGCTGCGTCGGTAAGATCCCTGGCGTGATGCCAGAGCTGCAGCAGTGCCCGGACAACTGCAGCGGCCATGCCATGGGGAAGAGGAAGGGCGGGAAGGCAAACCCTCCCCACTTTTTTTCCTTCACCTCAAAGAGGCGGCCTGCGCCGACCTTTGGGGATCCCATTGGAGGTCACTGTGACCCAAGGAAGAGGACACGGGTGAACAGGAAGGCTGGGGGGGAGGGATAAGAGATCCCCTCTTTTCTTCAGACCTTCCAAAAGACCCCCCCCCCAAAAGGACAAGGAAGACATCTCCAGAACCTGGAGCCAAGACACAAGGAAAGAAGGGCCATTGGATGGGGGGCAGGAGGGGCATCCTGCTTGCTCTCACCCAGGCCAGCAGGAATCCCCTTCCCCCCGGGGCCCAACTGTGTCAATGGTCTATTTTCCTTCCTCTCCCTTCGGATCCTCAAACACACACCCCCACCCCGTTTTTTGCTGCAGAGGATGTCTCTCCCACAGCTGCAGACACCAAATATAGAAATATGGGGAGGGGGGGAGGAGAGGGGGAGAGAGAGAGAGAGAGGAAAAGGGAAGGGATGGGGCAGCCATGGAGGAAGCCAGGAGGCAGCCATTCAAATCTCCTGCCCCTTCATTTCTTTCCTGGAACATCCTGGGGGATGTTAATAAGGGGAGGGGGGGAAAGAAGACTCCAGCCACCTTAGAGTGACCTATGCATTTCCTTTCCTCACTTCAATGCTACCCCCCCCATCCCCATCCTCCCCCCCCCTCAACACTGCCACCATTTTTCTGTTTCCCCTTCCTACAAGGTTACAGCTGCCACTGCTGCAGGCGTCCCTTCCTCCTTGGGATCAGACTGAAGGCAGATCAGCTGCCTTTCTGGACCCAGGCCATCTGTCTCTCTCTCTCTCTTTCTCTCTCCCCCACCCCTCAAGCTACCCACACATATCTAGGGCAGGCAACCCTCTCCTCACCCTCTCCCCGTCCCTGTCCTTGCATTGATTTTTTCTTGCCCATTGATTTTTTCCCCTTCTATCTTCTATCTCAGTCTGGGGGGGGGCCTCTCTTTTTTCCCCACCTGCTCCCCACCTGCCCTCGAATCCCCGCAGCCCCCTTTGAGAAGAGCAACGGGGAGGGGGGGGAAGGAGGGGGGTTGCCTCGTGTGGGGGATCCCACAATTATTTGGGGGGAGGGAGGGGGAAACAGCCGCCTTAGGCTGCCGCAGCCTCCGTGGATGCGCCCCCCCCTCTCTCCCAGCAAGACTGGCGTCCCTTGCTGAATATCAATGAGGGAGGACGAGCGCCCCCCCCCCTCCTCGGTGTAATCATCTTCCCTTAAACCAGGTTTCTCTCCCAATTTTTTTTAATTAAAAATATATATATATAAAACCCGCCTCTGCTCATTCGTCTTCTCCATCGCCCTTCCACACCTTTCTTATTTTCTCTCTTTGCAAGACAGTGAGTCATCTTTCTCCTTCATTTGTTCATCGCCCTTTGCTGACATATTGTCACCTGGAGGTGGGGGGGGGATTAACCAGAGCGCCCTGCTACTTCCCTGCTAGCTTTTCAGCACCTTTGGCTTTCCCGATTCCTAGGCAGCCCTCTTCTCCGACCCCCGGCCCGCTCTCCAAATAAAATAAAATAAAACAAGTCTCATAAAGGAAAATGCAGGTCCTTGAGATCTTATTTGGGTCCATCGCTGTCACCCCAATAATGCACAATCGTAGGTTCTGGCGGACACACTCACACAAACGTATCTAGGCACGCATATAACCTTCTCGAGGTTCAGGGGTAGGGAAAAGAGGAGATATGACGGGCCCGGCTTAAAATAATTTCCAAACTGTATGAAAAGTGGGGGGGGGGGAACAGTCTGAAGCCAAGGGGGGAAGTAGAGGCCAATGGAAAGGGCCTGGAATGCGTCATTCGCCCTCCTGCATTGTGGGTCGAGAGAGGGAGAGAGGGAGGGAGGGAGAGAGAAAAGAGAGAGAGAGAGAGAGAGAGGGAGGGAGGGAGGGAGGGAGAGAGAGAGAAAAAAAGAGAGAGAGAGAGAGAGAGAAAGAGAGGGAGGGAGGGAGGGAGGGAGAGAAAGAGGGAGAGAGAAAGAGAGGGAGGGAGGGAGAGAGAGAAAGAGAGAGAGAGAAAAAAAAAGAGAGAGAAAGAGAAAGAAAGGGAGGGAGGGAGAGAAAGAGGGAGAGAGAAAGAGAGAGGGGAGGGAGAGAGAAAGAGAGAGAGAAAGTGAGGGGGAGAGGGAAAGGGAAGGAGGGAGGGAGGGAGAGAGAGCAGAAGGGGGGAAATTGGGGGCGGGGGTCCTTGCTCTCAGTAATGAAGGAAATCCGAAGCCCACCCATTTTCCATCACTTGCCCCCGTTGGCTTACAAGCCCCCACCGTCCCCAACCAAGCAGCACGCCGGCTGAGGATGATGGGAAGCTGTCGCCCAGCCTCTCCGGAGGGTGCAGCAGCAGGGAGGAAAGCTGACTCCCCACCCCCCACCCAGCCACCCACCCCCCACACAAGACACCTGTCGCTCCAAGAACGACGCGCGTTTTCCCAATTGCAGAGTCAGCCACAGGCAAGGTTATTCAGACGGACGCTTATCTACGGACCAGGTCCTGTGGAGATGGAGGGACCCCGTTGTAAGGGACGTGCGTGCCCCGGTGGGCGTCTCTGGGGAGGGGAGGGGAGGGGGGGCAAAGGGTCCTGGGGAGAACCCAACCCCCTCCCCACAGAGAAACAAAGAGCATCTCTAGGGGGGTGGGGGGTAAAGAGAGAGGGAGGGAGGGGGGTAGATAGAGAGGGAGGGAGGGAGGGAGAGCAGAAGAGCCTTGGTAGTACAGGGGTTTAAGGCACCCTGTTATTAAGCTTATTAAGACCAGCTGCCAGGTTCGAATCTCGCCAAGGCTCAAGGTTGACTCAGCCTTCCATCCTTTCTAAGGTAGGTAAATTGAGGACCCAGTTTGTGGGGGCAATAAGCTGACTTTGCATAAAATATACAAAAGTATGAAGGCTATTGCTTAACGCATTGTAAGCTGCCCTGAGTCTCCGGAGAAGGGCGGCATATAAATCGAAATTAAAAAAAAAAGAAGAAGAAGAAGAAGGGGGAAAATTGGGGGCGGGGGTCCTTGCTCTCAGTAATGAAGGAAATCCGAAGCCCACCCATTCTCCATCACCTGCCCCCATTGACTTACAAGCCCCCATTGCCACCCTTCTCCCGGGTGGCAAAGTGGGCACCCTCTGTCTCTTGGGTGGGCTCCTCTGCAGGAGCCAGATGCGGATTGTGGGGTGGGGGTGGGGGTGGGGGTAGGGTGGGAAAACGAGAGACTGCAACTTACCCCCATCTTGGCGGCTTTGGCGTCTCAGCCTGGGTGTGCCAGGCTCCCTTCGGGGAAAGCAGACACCCGGCAGGCAAGCGGGATGGCCGGATGGATGGATGGATGGATGGAAGGAAGGAAGAAAGAGCCGGGAGCCGAAGAGTGAGAGACAGACAAGGGAAGAGGAGGGAGCTGCCGGCGCCCCCAGCCAGGGATGCTGTGCCCACGGCTGCCAGGCACAGAAGGACGGGACGTAGCGCACTCCTGGCGCTGCTGTCTGAACCAGGGCAGGCTGGCCAGCCAATCAGCGGGCGCTTCCCCCCTCCCCGGCCCACCGCTAAGCCCCGCCCCTTTTACTGCAGAATTCACCTTGTCCAAGGTGGGGGGCGGGAAGGAGCCGGGGATCCCCCAGCTTGACTCCCCTTTCCCCCCTTCCTCTGCCCCCCAATGCAAAACACAGAAGCTGCAGATGGGGAATACATCACAATCATATGATTTTATTTTATTTTTTTAAGACAACGGCCTCAGGGCAAATCTAGGCCTAGGGTCCCAGCCTCCTGGATGCCCTTCGGGCCCAGCCAGAGGTGGGTTTCAGCAGGTTCTGACCAGTTCTGGAGAACCGGTAGCGGAAATTTTGAGAGGTTCGGAGAACCGGGTAGTAAAAATTCTGACTCATCATCTATTCTCTGCCTCCCAAGTCCCAGCTGAGCGGGAGGAAATGGGGATTTTGCAGTAATCCTTCCCCTTGGATTGGGGAGGGAATGGAGATTTGACAGTATCCTTCCCCTGGAGTGGGGTGGGAATGGAGATTTGACAGTATCCTTCCCCTGCCATGCCCACCAGGCCGTGCCCACCAAGCCATGCCACGCCCACCAAGCCACACCCACAGAACCGATAGTAAAAAATTTTGAAACCCATTACTGGGCCCAGCCCAGCGCCCCCTCCCCACGCCCACCCCTTCTGGGTGCGCACACCAACCCCTGCAGGTAGACCACCTCAAGATCAAAAGGATCCAAAACTGGAAAGGAGAGAAGATAATTACCGATGAAGAAATTATTATGAAAATGTTGGACTGTGCTGAAATGAGTAGATTGACATTTGAAATAAGAGAACAGGAAGATAAACAATACTATTTGATATGGGAGATATTTTATCAATGGTTTGATAAAAAAAGTATGGAGATGAGATAGCATATATGAAATGTTTAAATATTTATCTTTAGTTTAAGTAAAGAATAATTGCTATATGAGGAGATTTGGAGAATTGTAAGCACGAAATGATTTTAACCGATTGAGATGCTGTCTATAATTGTTTGTAAGGATGATATTTTTATGTTATTGTTGTTGTGGTTTTTTTTTCTTGTTTTTTTTTATTTTTAATCTAAAATAAAACTTTTTCAAAAAAAAAAAAGATCAAAAGGATCCACCCTCCCGCCTCCCTTTCTCATCCCTACGGAAAACAGACCCGCAAACGCCATGTTTCCATGTTCTGCACCAGGCCCTGATCCACAGAGTGGGGTTAAATGCACCCCCCCCCCATTCAACCTCCAAAGCCACCCCAGCCCAGTCTCTGTGGTAGATTTGTCAGAATGCAAACCAAGGGCATTCTTAAAACAACATCTAGGCTGCATTCACACAACACGCTGTATTTTAATCAGGTCAATTTAGGATCTCGGGGTGGGGGGTCACCTGGGGGCTGTTTCAACCTTGGTTTGGGTTGTGGTCCAATCCTTGGTGAGCTCAGTGAGATTCAGTATAACTACCCAAGTCAGAGACTGGGTTAATTCAGGCTGAAGGTGTTGTGGGAATGCAGCTTTTTTTAAAAAAAAAATTGATTTATATGCCGCCCTTCTCCGGAGACTCAGGGCGGCTTACAATGCATTAAGCAATAGCCTTCATACTTTTGTATATTTATACAAAGTCAGCTTATTGCCCCCACAAACTGGGTCCTCAATTTACCTACCTTAGAAAGGATGGAAGGCTGAGTCAACCTTGAGCCTGGGGAGATTCGAACTTACAGTAATTGCAGACAGCTGGTGTTGATCACAATGCTATCAGTCTGCTGAGCCACCAGGCTCTTTTACCTATTAACCCAGACGTAAGAATATATAACGTAGCTACAGACAACCGCCAAATATAAACCAGAGAATAAGCGCAACGGAAGACTAACATGGTTTGCCAATCAAAGAAGTCTTCTTCAAAACTTCCATTTCTGATCTTTGCACTTAAAAAGCTCATGGAACAAACGAGAAATGATCCTCTATTAAGGAACATCTGCTACTTGTATCAGACCAAGATTCAGTATTTCTCAAGAGTGCTCAAAATATATTTTTTTAGCTTTGTTGGAGATAGAAAGCATGATAATAAGAGAGGCAAGACTCAGCCAGAAGCTAACCCTAACCGGAAGCAAAAAAAAGGTAAAATATAAGAAAATTTGTGGTCCCAAATCTCAGCTTTAGAGATGACTATTTTATCTGGTGCTTCTCAACTCAGCAATTTTAAGATGTGTGGACTTCAACTCCCAGAATTCTGGCTGGGGAATTCTGGGAGTTGAAGTCCACACGTCTCAAAGACATCAAGTCTGTACTAGTTTGTTCCTATAAATAAAAATAGTGTACCAATGGTGGAGAAAATGGTGTCGGTGGACATTAATTTGGGTTAATGTCCCAAATTAGAGATAATTCGGAAATAAAGGGATTAAAAATTAAGTCACAAGAATATAAGGTCCAAGCATTCGCAGATGATCTAGCATTTATTATTGAGGAACCTTTAGAATCTGGACCCATTTTATTACAAGACATAAACCAATTTGGCGCAGGATTTAAAATGAATAAAGACAAAATTAAAATATTGACTAAGAAAAAATAGTGTACCAACTTGTATTGTGTACCAACAAGATGTTATGCCACTTTTGACCTCTACAAATGCAAATATTACTAAATACTGGGTTTACACAAACACTTAAGCTGATTATTTATTATTTATTTATTATTTATTACATGTATTTATATGCCGCCATTCTCCCGAAGGACTCAGGGCGGCGAACACAAGTTAAGAAACAAGTACAATAAAATAATAATTTAATCCAAATAATTAAATAGTAGTAAATAATAAAGCCCGGAATCAGTCTTAACTGTATCAATTGCCTGATTTGTCTAGGAAATCATAAACTAGCCAAATCGTCTCTGTTCATGCAATAAAGCTAACCTAGTATCCAAATATTTTGCTGCAACTGCAAGAGTTCTGAAGAATCTTACAGTCTAAAAACAAGGATGTCCTACCTTGGCCATTTCAAGGCCTGTGGACTTCAACTCCCAGAATTCCCCAGCTAGCCATGTTGGCTGGGGAATGCTGGGAGCTGAAGTCCCCAAGTCTTAAACTTCAAAACCTGTGTCTACAAATCCACAAGTCATGCTGGCAGGGGAATTCTGGGAGCTGAAGTCCACAAGTCTTAAATTTGCCAAGGTTGGACACTCCCTGGCTTAAAATGTGTCTTTAGTCACCATTTCATATTTTTGTCCTTTGGCTTTTTTTGAATCTTGTTATTGAATAAAGCAGCAGAACAAGATTTTAGAATCAATCAGTTTGGAAAAAAAGTATATTTACGAGAAACGGACAGAGACAGAGACATCTGCCTTTGAAAAGGAATATTTGGCTGCATTTGCACCTTTTAAGTGTTCTTTGGCTCCAGCAACACAGGAAGTTACCAAAGAGTGACTAAAGAAATTTAAGTGGGGAGTTTTCACCTTGATGTGTTTACGAGACTGTACCACCTTCTCCTCCCCACCCCTGCCAATCTGCAGAATTCAGTGTGAATTTTGGAAGAGTTGCACTACAAAGCAATCTATTGGTGCAGGTAGTCCTCAATTTACAACCGTTCATTTAGTGACTGCTTGAAGTTACAATGATACTGAAAAAAGGGAGCTATGGCTGTTTTTCCTATAACCATTTTTATAACCATGGTCACCTAATCAAAATTTGGATGCTTGGCAACGGACTCGTATTTATGACGTGTCCCAGGGTCATGGGATCACCTTCTGTGACCTTCTGATAAGCAAAGTCAATGAGGAGGCCAGATTCACTTAACAACGGTAGCACAAAAGGCCGTAAAACAGGACAAAACTCGCTTAACAGCTGTCTTGCTTAGCCATGGAAATTTTGGGCTTAATTGCAGTCATAAATCGAAGATTATCTGTACCTTCAATCCAAAGAATCGTCCTGTTTTTCCATCTCTAAGTCCCATTCCCCACCTCCCCATTTCTACCCCGGTCTCCGAGATCAAGGCTAATGCCAGAATTCAGAGCATCTCTGGGCCTTAGTACCAATTTTTAGCCTCCTTCATCCTTCATCCAATCTCCATGGCAACTAGATGGGGGGGGAGGCCATGTGACTCAGAGTCACTGTGGCAACCAGAAAGAAGGGGTTTCCACAGCAGCAAAGGGAAAAGAAAGGGAATATGGGCTTTAAGAAGGATTTGTCCTGTGTCTCAATGACTTTTAAGTCTAGCGCAACTGAGATGGAGGAGGATATATTCATTCTGGGCATCTCAGTGGCTGCAAAATGCTTGAGCAAAGTCACAGTAGAACAATTCTTTCTCCCATCAATATTACAAGAGCTATTAATTGATTGAGAGACTAAAGATTCACCCAGGGATAGAAGGAGAAATTCACCACATTTTTCACCAGTTCCCTTTCAAGCTGGACTCCTCCACATCGCTCGGCCTACATCTCCTGTTATCTCATGCAGGGAAAACTATAAGTTCCAGGAGGCGTACAGGGTGCCTCTGTAGAAAAGCACAGTCATGGTTTTGGAGAAGAGGTGACTGCTGGTAAAACTTGAGCTTAGCCCAGGAGGAAAGTAGGTTGAGAAAGAATTCAAGACTTACTTCGCCTTGACTCTCTTTGGTACCCAAAGGGAGGGAAGGCCAGACTTGATTAAGCTTTCGAGATTCTGTTCTTGTAGCCTCTATAAGAGCTATGGTGGTGCAGTGGTTAGAGTGCAGTATTGCAGACTAACTCTGCTGACTGCCATCAGTTCAATCCTGACAGGCTCAAGGTTGATTCAGTCCGAGGTCAGTCAAATGAGGACCCAGATTGTTGGGGGCAAGTTGCTGACTCTGTAAACTGCTTAGAGAGGGCTGTAAAACACTATGAAATGGTATATAAGTCTAAGTGCTATTGCTATACTGGCGGTGATGGCGCAGTGGTTAGAATTGTAGACAAATTCTGCCCACTGCCAGGAGTTCGATCCTGAAAAGGCTCAGGGTTGACTTAGCCTTTCATCCTTCCAAGGTTGGTCAAATGAGGACCCAGATTGTTGGGGGCAAGAGGCTGACTCTGTAAACCGCTTAAAGAGGGCTGTAAAACACTATGAAGCGGTATATAAGTCTAAGTACTATTGCTATTGCTATATTATTAGAGTTCTAATTTTTTTAAAAAAAATCATAGCTATTTCCTGACCTGGCCTACTTTGAAGGGCTGACAGCATCTGCCTTCCCCACTGTCAATATCACTGACCTGTTTATTCAGTAACACAACTAAATTACTTCTAAGAAGCAATAGATTGTTGCATCAATGAAGAGAGGGAATAATGTGACACTGATCAAGTCGATCATGAAAAGAAAGGGTATATCTGGTCTATTGAAAAGAAGGACTAGGAGGGACATGGTAGCAGTGTTCCAGTATTTGAGGGGCTGCCCCAAAGAAGAGGGAGTCAAGCTGTTCTCCAAAGCACCTGAGGGTAGGACAAGAAGCAACGGGTGGAAACTAATCAAGGAGAGAAGCAACCTAGAACTAAGGAGAAATTTTCTGGCAGTTAGAACAATTAACCAGTGGAACAACTTTGCCTCCAGAAGTTGTGAATGCTCCCACACTGGAAGTTTTTACGATATTGGATAACCATTGGTCTGAAATGGTATAAGGCAGTGATGGTTAACCTTTTTGCCATCGCTTGCCAAAAGTGGGGGGCGCACAGGGGGGTTGCGCGTGAGTGTGCCCACACCCATAATTCAATGCCCCATTGCCCCCCTCCCACGCATGCGCGCGCAACTCCTCTGCACTACCCCTGCTTTTGGCACACGATGGCAAAAAGGTTACCGGTGGGCCCAATAGGTCCATTTTTCACCCTCCCCAGGCTCCAGAGGCTTTCTGGGAGCCTGGGGAAGGTGAAAACAGCCTTCCCCACCCATCCTGGAGGCCCTCCGGAGGCCGGAAACAGCCTGTTTCCTGACTTCTGGTGGGCCCCAAAAGCCCCGAAAATCAGCTGGCGTGCCATAAGTTCGCCATCACGGGTATAGGGTTTCTTGCCTGAGCAGGGGGTTGGACTAGACAACCTCCAAGGTCCTTCCCAGCTCTATTCTGATGAATGAATAAAGTCCCAGGTTCTGGATGTCCTATATATGGCAGATAATCCTTTTTGTTTCCGCTCCTTAGAAGAAGAAAAGATCAAGTCATTCATAGGCTCCCTTGCCTGTATTACCAAGGCCAAGAGAATCATTTTGCAATTGGATTGCATTGACATAGACTCCTTGCTTCTATCGATATATATATATATATATCTCCCTTCCTCGGCGCTGACTAATTTCTAACCACAGACAGGCTCCCTTTCATCTGTTATTATTCATCCAAGTGTATGCAGCCTAATTCAGGAGGAGTGACCCGGGCTTGCTCACTTTCCATTTTGTTCCTCCTCCTCCCAATCTCAGAAAGGAGGAAACCTTTTGCCAACAATTTCCCAGCACAGGGTTCTCTTGGGGACGGAGGCGCCCGCAAAACCCTTCAGGCTGCTTCTCCAACTGCTCGCAGGCCGTGGTGCTGAAGGGACAGCTCCTGGCCTGGGGGGGAGTTTTAAGGAGGCGCCTCGTGGGCCTGTTTGCAAGAGCCACGGGAGCTTCTCAGTTTCTCGATCTGGCGATTTTTTTTTTATTTTTTTTTTAAATTTGATTTATATGCCGCCCTTCTCCGAAGACTCAGGGCGGCTTACAATGTGCTCAGCAATAGCCTTCATCCTTTTGTATATTTATACAAAGTCAGCTTATTGCCCCCACAAACTGGGTCCTCATTTCACCTACCTTAGAAAGGATGGAAGGCTGAGTCAACCTTGAGCCTTGGCGAGATTCGAACCCTGCAGTAATTGCAGGCAGCTGGTCTTAATAAGCTTAATAACAGGGTGCCTTAAACCCCTGTAGTACCAAGGCTCTTCATCTTCTGCCCCCACCTGTTCTTCCTGTTAAGGTTATTGTTGTTGTGTTACCAACCAGCAGGGTAGATTGCACAGTGAAACGTTGCTGAGAGCAATGAATAAGAGATATGCAAACTGGTTTATCAAAAGCTTACTTGATAGTAGAAAAACAGTCTCATAGTCTTTAAACAAATTCCAAGTCTTTGCCAGTAAATCAGTCCAGTAGTTACAGAATCTTCTTACTCAACAAACAGTAGTTGGTTAGAATAACAAACTCACTCTGGTTCACAAACCACGATGGTTGCAGATCCATCCAATGATTATTAGCAGATAACAACTCCTCTCAATGGTAGCTTATCATCAACAGCAGCATCATAGCAGCAACTGAACACGTTGCAGTACCTTGCTTAAATATTCTTACAACCAGTAATTATGTGATTACAGCATGACTCAGCAGTAAAGTCACATAATACATATACAGATAAAGTAACAGTACACTTATATTGCCTGTACAACATAGTTAGGCTCAAACCATATCCTAACACTTCCTATCTAGAGGTTTCTCACAGAGGCGCTCGCTTACACGGCTTCGGGCTTTGAGCAGCCGCTGTCCCGCTTTTTGGCGGCATCCATAGGTTTTTATTTCTGGTGGGAATTATTTATTTATTGGTTCGATTTATATGCCGTCCTTCTCCGGAGACTCAGGGCTGCTTACAATGCGTTAAGCAATAGCCTTCATACTTTTGTATATACCTGCTTAGTAGGGCTTTTGGGCCCCCCCAAGCCGTGTTCTTTTTTTTATACAAAGTCAGCTTATTGCCCCCACAATCCGGGTCCTCATTTTACCTCCCTCGAAAGGATGGAAGGCTGAGTCAACCTTGAGCCTGGTGAGATTTGAACTTGCAGTAATTGCAGGCAGCTGGTGCTAGTTAACAGCACTTTAGTCTGCTACGCCACCAAGGCTCTTAAAAGACGAAGAAGCAGCGGGGAGACAAGAACAAGGATGACAGCCTGACCCCATAAAATTTGGAATAGTGCGTTGTTTTTTTTAAAAAAAAAAATATGTTTGGAAACATGCATAAAAAGGCCTTAAAGCACTTTCTCACACCCTGGCAAGGTTTACGATGGGTGGACTTCAACTCCCAGAATTCCCCAGCCGGCAAAACTAGAAAAATGTTTGTCCATAAGCAATTGGAAAATCCTTGCACAAAATTTACCATGGAGGAAGAGAAGGAGGAGGAGGAGAAAGAGGAGGAGGAGGAATAATCAGAATCAGAATCATAGTAGAGCGGAAGGGACCTTGGAGGTCTTCTAGTCCAGCCCCCTGCTCAAGCAGGAGACTCTATACCATTTCAGACAAGTGACTGTCCAATCTCTTCTTTAAAACCTCCAGCGATGAAGCACCTACAACTTCTGGTGGCAAGTTGTTCCACTGGTTAATTGTCCTCGCTGTTAGGAAGTTTGTCCTCAATTCTAGGTTGCTTCTCTCCTTGATTAGTTTCCATCCATTGTTGTTGTTTTTTAATTTGATTTATATGCCGCCCTTCTCCGGAGACTCAGGGCGGCTTACGATGTGTTAAGCAATAGCCTTCATATTTTTGTATATTTATACAAAGTCAGCTTATTGCCCCCGTAATCTGGGTCCTCATTTTACCTACCTTAGAAAGGATGGAAGGCTGAGTCAACCTTGAGCCTGGGGAGATTTGAACTTGCAGTAATTGCAGGCAGCAGATGTAAGTGGATGTTAATAACAGTGCTTTAGTCTGCTGAGCCACCAGAGCTCCCTTGTTTCTTGTCCTGCCTTCAGGTGCATTGGAAAATAAGTTGACCCCCCTCCTCTTTGTGGCAGCCTCTCAAATACTAGAATTCTGCTATCATGTCCCCCCTAGTCCTTCTTTTCCCTAGACTGACCAAACCAAAAACAGGAGGAGGAGGAGGAGGAGGAGGAGGAGGAGGAGGAGGAGGAGGAGGAGGAGGAGGAGGAGGAGGAGGAGGAGGAGGAGGAGGAAAGGACCAAATTACAGCCAGGGTCACCTTGATACAACAACCTGGATACATCCAGGGGCGTTTAAACCTTCAGACCTTCCTGCTCAGTGGAGTGCCTGGGGTGCCCG